>NC_069507.1:275036089-275188589 GCF_027579735.1 Bombina bombina
AAAGAAATGAGATAGATGTGCATATACTAGCTGTTCAAGAAGCTTTGAGGCAAGAGGTAGTAGGGAAATAGGGCAGTAGTTGGATGGAGAGGTTAGATCAAGAGAAGGGTTTTTTGAGGATAGGTGTGACTAATGCATGTTTAAGAGATGTGGGAACTTTACCAGTGCTGAGGGAGAGATTGAAGATGTGTGTGATTATAGGGGTAAGGGTAGAAGAGAGGGAGGGGAGTAGTTGTGAGGGGATGGGGTCGAGGGGACAGGTAGTGAGGTGAGAGGATAGTATAAGGGCAGAAACTTCATCCTCTGTAACAGGGGCAAAAGAGCTAAATTTATATCTATGTGGGTTTTGGATGATTGTGAGCTTTTGAGGGGGTGGGAGACCGGTAATGTTGAGAGCTGATTTCAGTTCTGATCTTGGGCTGAGAGAAAAGTTGGGAGGTGGGGGTGGGCAGAGAAGAGTATTGAATGTGGAGAACAGACGTTTTGGGTTTGAAGAAAGAGTAGAGATAAGAGTAGAGAAGTAATGTTGCTTATATAGATTAAGGGCAGAATAGTAAGAGTTCAAGATGAACTTATAGTGAAGAAAGTCAGCAGAACTCCGAGATTTCCTCCAGTGTCGCTCAGCAGTATGGGAACATCTGCGTAGGTACCATGTCAGAGGAGTATGCCAGGGCTGAGGATGAGTATATGTTTTGTTTTTTTAAGACACAATGAGTCCACGGATCATCTTAATTACTAATGGGTTATTCACCTCCTGGTCAGCAGGAGGAGGCAAAGAGCACCACAGCAGAGCTGTTAAATAGCTCCTCCCCTCCCTCCCACTCCAGTCATTCTCTTTGCCTACGTTAGTGATAGGAAGAGGTAAAGTGAGGTGTTAGATTAGATGCTTCAATCAAGAGTTTATTATTTTTAAAGTAGTGCCAGAGAGTGCTACTTTGTTCTAGGGTGTAGTCATAGTCCATATCAGTCTCTACAGTAGAGCTTTTGGTGGCTTTAGAGCAATGGAAACTGGTGGGACATAATTCTCACTGCTCCTCCCATACTGATGCTGCCCTGAATAAGAAAACCTGAAGGAATTTTACTCAGGACTTTCGTTTCTTTCCAGGTCCATGGGAGGGAGAGGACCTCTTAAACCTGGGTACTGCATTGTTGCCAGGCAGACAATGAGGTAAGTGCTAACTTCTATCTTCTGGGGTACGTACACAGAAATGTTGGCACTTTAATATATACTAATAATGGACACAAGATGACATTATCCCTAGGAAGGGTTAAGTCATGGGCAGTTTCTGCAGGCACTGGGGATGTGGAGAAGTGGCTCTTATGTTTTTGTGTTAGGTGCAACAGGATGGCAACTCTCAACGGCTTTATTTTAATTTAGCAGCCGATCGGGAGGTTTGTTTTTGCTAGATAGCTAGTCTCATTATGTTTAATGGCTATCTCCTTTCTCCCAACGGCTTGTTTGTAATTCTAGCCGTATGGGAGGTTTAACTTGTTGCGCAACTACTCCGGTTATATTTGCTGACAGCTCAATAGTCTAGCCGACCGGGAGGTGTACCTAGGGAATAGGCATTCTGAAAACAATGTGCGCCATGTGGTTCATGCTCCCGGTAGTTCTATTTATGACATGAGTGTTACCGCCAGGAGGTTTACAATTGTTACACCCACGATGGGCGGAGTTGGTCTGCGCGCCTTTTTCCCTCATAGTCTGGAGGTTTACTGGTTACGCCCAAAATGGGCGGAGATAGACTGCGCGACATTGCGCGCCTTTATCATACATAGATGACATTGTGCACATAGCCCAAAGCCAGATGTGTCAGCTGGTGACCATTGGTCTCCTCTGCTGCGTTTGATAAGACGCACAGCAGAGAGGATTCTCATTATGTATTTAAATGTTTTGTTTTTTTCTTATGCAGTTTGATAAGCATTCCCAACTGTATGCCTACTATTGGTACTTTCCTATCTGTGGGTTGTCACACGCCGCTGCGCTGAGGTCTGGGGTTTTTCACTTATGGGCTAAGGCATTATTTTTCTCTAAAATAAAGTAATTTATTTTCCTTTTAAAGTCACAGTAACATTAAACTTTTAGTTACAAATTTGTGATCACTTGTCCAAAAGATCTCTTTATATGTTAATTAAATTACTTTTAATTTTTAAAGACACAGTATCTCTAGGCTATTAAGATTTTATGTGATCAAAAATGTGAATAAGGATGTTACATATACCTTATGCTTTGCCAGTCAAGACTTTCTGTTCTGGGTTTTACAGTTCAGAGATAAACCTCTTTTTCAGAGCCGAAATTGTCTCAGATGCTTTTCAAGATGCATTCTGACAATTGTCAATATATTCTGCAGCCTTCTCCTCAAGTGTCCTAACAAAAAAAAAAAAATTAGCGTCCATTCAACCAGTGTCCTGCGCTTCCTCCACGACTCCTCCTGGAGTTACCTTGCAAGACATCGCTTCCTTCTCGTACTAGGCGGTCCAGGATGCGTTGTCGGCTTTTCCCATGCTGCAGGGAGAGCGCAAGAGGAAAACTAGACATTCAGTGAGCATGGTTTTATGTCACAGTTGTTGCAATCTCAGAGGTCCTCTTCCAGAAGCCTGAGGATACTTCGGTAGCACCTGAGAATAAATCCTCAGATTCTGACAGTAGAATACTGCAGTGGTATCTTTCTAGTTTAAGCTAGACCACCTCCGTCTATTTAAAAGACAAAGATAGAAAGAGGGCGCCTTATAGCGTGATTAGTTTTTTTCAGGTGGATGTATGCTGTTAGTGTATGGCACTGTGCTGTGACCAGTGCAAATCCGCCTGCTAGCACTTAACAGTGTCTAGTACACTGGAAACGGTTCACCTCGCTGTGACCACCTCTCGGTTTGACTGCTGCACCGTTATGGGAAATGTCAGTCTGCTTTCTATGTCAATAAAAGCGCTGGAACAAAGAATAAGAACAAGTTCCGAATAAAATGTAAAATGCTTTATTCTATGACGCGTTTCTCAACCACAGGACTGGTTGTTTGCTCAGATAAAAACTGAATAAAAGTAGTTACAATTAGTAACAATATATACACAATGTGTTTCGTAAAAACGGAAGTTGTCACTTATATTAAAACCAATGAATGATCAACAAAGCAATTCAAACTTGCAAGCCGATACATATTCACAGCTGATACACATAAAATCTTAACCATTCAAATCTGTGAGTAATCACAAGGTGGCTATTGGAAAACATAAAACCGTAGTTCTATCCAATAGTTACAATTTGTAAAAATACACCTGGTTCACAAACATTTGTATCAAACCTAATTGTAATTCGAATAATTTGTCAAATTTTCCCTAACATTTGTGTCAAAGCTATCAAACTCTTGAAATTTGCATAATTTTTAATATATAAAAAATATGCTATGTTAAAGCCCTCATTTTTCTTATATGGACAGTGCATATTAACATACCTTTCCCTAGCCTTTGGATTTAACACATAACATTTTCAAAAGTGAAAATAAAATTGCCCGGCATGTTAACCCTCCATAATTAGCCTGATCTATCTGAACTATTGTCTAAATATGCTACAAAACAAAAGAAGAGAGAGCGCAGCCACGACTCACTGTAAAAGTTTTAATGTTTCCACCTTGCGCATGCATACATATTGCACTTACAAAAATTTAAAATTAAACAGGCGCCTCATGAATTACACACAGTTCCCGGCTTTTAACTTGGCAGCAGCTGTTTCCAGCTCCTTGCTCCTATCCTTCTCAGGCGTGCGAGCTCCGTTACAGATCGTCTTAATGATGGGCGTCTTTTGTTTAAGTTTCTCCTTGCAGCGGTGCTGTTGATGACTGCGGTCCTGCGCCATCTACGCGTTTCGTCCGGCTTCTGCGGACTTTTTCAAGACTTACGGACAAAGTATAGTTCTTTCGCGGGGATCCACAGTTTAAATGCAGGTGACTCCTCCCCTTTGTTCTGACGTGAGCCAATCGTATCTCCGGTATTCTCACGCCCACTGTTTACAGTTCATCGGCCGGTTCAGGAGAGAAAAGTAACAATGTTACAAACTTCAACTTCCTGCATCTAAACTATTATGTGTCTAAACTGTTCTATACTTCATAAGTCGGTTTAAAATTACATTGCATAAAAAATACACTTCATTCCATAATGCTAACAATTTTAAAAAAGACTGATATTTAATTTAATACATTAATTAATAAATATTTAAATTTCCCAACTGTACAATCGTAAATTCATTTTATCTCAATACATCTCATACAATTTTCCCATAGCCATTGCTGTTTCTTAAAAAATATGATATAATATATAAATATATAAAATAAACAATATGTCTCAGGCTTGAGTCTATTTCATTATAAAGAGCTTCTCCAAGTAGAATGACAATTTATTTTTGCCATATTTATAACTATTTCCGCTGGTCATTCAGCCTTATAATATAAATCTCAACCATTTCCTTTCTTCAGTTAAACTTATTTATGCCTATTTAACAGTTTATTACTACACTTCTACTTTATTCCATGATAAAAACCTATGCTTTAATAACAATGGCACCTTATAGCATGAAAGCTTGAAGGTCTAAATCAATATTTAACCCTTTAGGGGCCAGATTTTCCAATTCTTGTATCCATTTTGTTTCTTTTTTCCTTAAAGAGATAAGTCTTTGATGAGGGTTCGAGCCTATGGGTACTACTTCAAGAATACTTATACGTAAGCTAGAGGGGTCTTGTTTATGATGAGATCTAAAATGTTCTGACACACTGTGTGTCTTCAACCCTATCTCTATATTGCTAATGCGTGAGAATACCGGAGATACGATTGGCTCACGTCAGAACAAAGGGGAGGAGTCACCTGCATTTAAACTGTGGATCCCCACGAAAGAACTATACTTTGTCCGCAAGTCTTGAAAAAGTCAGCAGAAGCCGGACGAAACGCGTAGACGGCGCAGGACCACAGTCATCAACAGCACCGCTGCAAGGAGAAACTTATACAAAAGACGCCCATCATTAAGACGATCTGTAACGGAGCTCGCACGCCTGAGAAGGATAGGAGCAAGGAGCTGGAAACAGCTGCTGCCAAGTTGAAAGCCGGGAACTGTGTGTAATTCATGAGGCGCCTGTTTAATTTTAAATTTTTGTAAGTGCAATATGTATGCATGCGCAAGGTGGAAACATTAAAACTTTTACCGTGAGTCGTGGCTGCACTCTCTCTCTTTTTTTGTTTTGTAGTAACCCTGTAGTCTGATACACTCCTTAGTGTTCAGTGAACTGTGCAGCAGCGCCACACTCGCAAGGAAACAGAGGAGATTCTAACAAGCAGGAACGAAGGATATCCGAGATCATTCATTTTCTACCATACTCCTTGAGACATTAAGGTAAGGAAGGATCAGTACATTCACATTTATGAATATTATTTACGAGGTGAAACAACATACATTTACTGTGTGATTTCTCAAAGCAATAGATAGCTGAATACGTGAAATAAGCTACTTACAGGGTGTAATAAGTGATTGTGTATAAACAAAATTTTTTGTGTGTAACAGGATATTGTATTGTGAATGATATAAGCCACATTAATTGTGGAGGAAATACACCGTTAGTAGCCCTAAAGATTTAACATTTGTTATCATATCTAAAGTGTAAGCTTATTATAGAAGTTACGGTTAGCGCAGTTTTTTAGAAGTGAGTGATTGTCTAAATATGCATATTAAATATTGAAAATATTTTGTACATTAATATGATTCCTTAGAGTACGTTTCTTCTACAGGCACTCTGGCACATATATATATAAAAATGTGATAAAATCATAGGTTAACACCAAATTAAACAATCTTCTAGTGAGAGCTAGCTTAGAATTAAGTCAGTAATATCAGAGGTGAATGTGTTGATGTTTGTGTATATGTTATTTTTACACAAGGGATCTTGTGTGTATAATGATCAAATGTTGAGAGCTAGCTAACCATAAGTGACACAAATCCATTATGAGCTAGCTAACCATTAGTGGTCATACAAATAATGTCTATTTGGAATGATTCCAACACAATCAATGTTTGGATGATTCCAAATAAATTCATATAGATAACAAGTGCTCCATGAACATAGAGCCAAAGAACCCATCCTTTTTTTAAAAAGGATCCATGATTCCATGTAAAACGAATCCAGTCACTTTCCATCTGGTATGAACGTAATCTAAAATATTTAGTAGCATGCCGGGCAATTTTATTTTCACTTTTGAAAATGTTATGTGTTAAATCCAAAGGCTAGGGATAGGTATGTTAATATGCTCTGTACATATAAGAAAATTGAGGGCTTTAACATAGCGTATTTTTTATATATTAAAAATTATACAAATTTCAAGAGTTTGATAGCTTTGACACAAATGTTAGTGAAAATTTGACGAATTATTCGAATTACAATTAGGTTTGATCCAAATGTTTGTGAACCTGGTGTATTTTTACAAATTGTAACTATTGGATAGAACTACTGTTTTATGTTTTCCAATAGCCACCTTGTGATTACTCACAGATTTGAATGGTTAAGATTTTATGTGTATCAGCTGTGAATATGTATCGGCTTGCAAGTTTGAATTGCTTTGTTGATCATTCATTGGTTTTAACCCTTTGGCTGCTAAGCCATTTCCCACCTGGGTGCTAATATTTTATTTATTTTTTTGTAATTTTGAAATGTTTAAAAAAAATTTTTTTACTTTTTTATTTTTTTTTACAGACCCCCAAGACTTACACTGTTGGGAAGGTTAAGCGATTACCTTTCCAACAATGGGTATTGGGGGTCTGTAGCTACTTAGATGCCTGAGATACAGGCTTCTAAGCAGCATGCCCCCTCCTCCTATACTTAACATTGTTAAGTATAAATAAAGTTGCACGGTGACGTCATCACGTAATTGCGCGTGACGTCACCGTGCATCACGTGAAGCCCCGACGATGCCTGTCACTCGGCAGGCACGATCGCCAGGGTAGGAGCAGTAAGGAGCCCCCAGATCTCCCTCAAGGTGGGAGAGTGCTCATGACGGCTCTGAGCCGTCATTAGCACCAGAGTGAGAAACTCTGTGACGGCTCAGAGCCGTCATTAGCACTCAAAGGGTTAATATAAGTGACAACTTCCGTTTTTACGAAACACATTGTGTATATATTGTTACTAATTGTAAACACCTTTTATTCGCTTTTTATCTGAGGAAACAACCAGTCCTGTGGTTGAGAAACGCGTCATAAAATAAAGCATTTTACATTTTATTCGGAAGTTGTTCTTATTCTTTGTTCCAGCGCTTTCATTGACATAGAAAGCAGACTGACATTCCCCATAACGGTGCAGCAGTCAAACCGAGAGGTGGTCACAGCGAGGTGAACCGTTTCCAGTGTACTAGCCACTGTTAAGTGCTAGCAGGCGGATTTGCAATGGTCACAGCACAGTGCCATACATTCTGGTAAGCGCAATATCTAACAGCATACATCCACCTGAAAAAAACGAATTACGCTATGAGGGGCCCTCTTTCTATCTTTGTCTTTTAAACAGTTTTGTCCCCACACTCCGGGATCAAGTGGAGCAGCCCTATTTATCAACATCAGTTGCAACTATCGCCTACGAACATAAACTGTAAAGTCTGAGTTCAGAAGTTCAGTACGGTAGATCCGTTTGTGAATTTTATTGGCATACACATTTTTTATATCAGACCTTTTAACTTTTTGTGTAACGCTTCTGGGTGTAGCGCTTCTTGTTTCCCCTTCTGGGATACCATACATCACCTCCGTCTATTACTTATGAAGATTTTAGCTACTCTGGAACGACATTGTGGTCGTTGTTTTTCTTATGTCAGATCGATTTCCTCAGATCATTACTAAAGAGAGAACGGGTATCTCCTTTTTCTCCATTTCCTATATTGAAAGAGGAATTTGCCTTAGCAGACTCCTCAAAGGAGTCTCCGCAGACGGTACTCAGGGTGGATTACTTTTGACGCTAGCCAGGAAACCTTCTATTCCCATAGAGGATAGTTGTTCCTTTAAGAAGCCCACGGATATAGGGGGGTTGCTCAGGATGGCAACCTAGATTGATATGACTACCTTATGCGGCAGCATACTGGTTCATACATTTATCTAATTCTATTCAGACCAGATATTCCTCTTGAGGAATTCCAAAATAAGTATTTCTTTCTATTAGCTACTTCCCGTCAAGTTTTAAGTGGGAAGTCTAAGCTTTCAGGCTTACCATGTCGGCTCGAAAATCTTAATGGTTAAGATCTTGATTTGAGGATGTGTCATCTAAGACTAGTTGGGCCTAGGTGTCTGGAGGTGAGGGTCATCCCTACCTCTACCTAAGATTTATTTTCATAACTTTCAGAAATTCAAGGGAATTTTTTTTCTATTCTTCCTATGAGCTGGAGGGTAGTTTAGTTCTGGAGACTATCTGTAGGCCAGACAAAGAGAGAGGTATTCATCCTCTGTGTAAGAGACCTCTCCGGCAAGAGAGTGATACTTCCTGTTCTGATACAGGAACAGGGTCTGGGATTTTACTCTCTTTGTTTGTGGTTCCCAAAAAGAGAGGGAACCTTCATTCCAATTTAGAAGACAAATTGATCAGAGTTCCGTTCTTCTAGATGGAAACTATTCGCTTCATCTCCCCTTGATCCAAGAGGGTCAATTTATGTCAACAGTGGATTTAAAGGGTGCGTACCGGTATGTTCCCATTCACAGGGATCACCCTAAGGTTTGCCTTTCTGGCCAATCACTACCAGTTTGTCGCTTTTCCTTTCAGTCTTGCCTCAACTTACAGAATTTTCACAAAGGTTCTGGGATCGCTGTTGGCGGTGCTTCAATTCCGGGGCATTACAGTGACACCCTATTTGGACGACATTCTAGTCCAGGCGCCATCATTTTATCAAGCAAGATCTCACACGGACATGGTGTTATCCTTCTTGCGAGGAAGGTAAATCTCAGAGAGTTACCCTTCTTGGGAACTATATTAGATTCCCCATCTATGATGATTTTTTTGACAAGGGTCAGGAAATCAAGTTAAGGGTCAGGAAATCAAGTTTATCGATATTTGTCTAGTCCTTCAGTCCACTACTCGGCCATCAGTGGCATAGTGCATTGAGCTAATCGGACTGATGGTGGCAAGGACATCATCCTGTTTGCTCGGTTCCATCTCAGACCTCTGCAGTTAAACATGCTCAGGCAATGGAACTGAGATTATGCGGCTTTGTCTCCTCTAATACTACTTGTTTCTGGATCATATTTCCCAGGGAATCTGTTTTCACAGACCTCCTTGGGTGATTGTGACAACAGATGCCAGCCTTCTAGGGTGAGGAGCTGTCTGGAGTTCCTTAAAGGCTCAGGGAGTTTGGATTCAGTCAGTCTGTTCTTCCTATAAACATTCTGGAGATGAGAGCGAAATTTTAATGCTCTTCTGGACTGGCCTCAGTTAGCCTCGGTTCAGTTTATCAGGTTCCAGTTGGACAATATAACTCCAATGGCTTACATCTGTCATCAGGGAGGAACGAGGAGTTCCTTAGCGATGACAGAGGTCGCCAAGATAGTTCAGTGGGCGGAGGCCCATTCTTGTTGTCTGTCGGCGATCCACATCCCAGGGGTGGACAACGAGGAGACCGACTTCCTGAGCAGGCAGACCTTTCATCCGGGGGAGTGGGAACTCCATCTGGAAGTGTTTTCAGAATGCCAAGCTCTCGAGATACGGTTTTGTAACTTTATTGAATTAAAGCCCAGTATAAAAAATAACCTTAAAAACAGGGGCACTTTTAATTAAACTTTACAAAGACTCTTATTCTTTAAAATACCATTGCGTTATGGAAAACATATCCTGATCCTACGCCCGCATTTCCTGCTTTCTTTAGCAGATCAATGACAATCCAGCTTCCTCTAATCGTTGTCTGGCCCTTTTGGCGTCCAGCTCATGGGGCAACGCAACGATTGGAGGAAGCCGCATTGGTCATCCATATGCTAAAGAAAGCATGAGCTGCGGGCGGAGGATCACCGTTATGTTTACCCTAAGACAATAAGTATTTAAGAAAAAAATAAGGCTATTTGTAAACTTTAATGAATTAAAGTGCTCCTGTTTTTAAGGTTATTTCTTTTTAATGACACGATGAGTCCACGGATCATCTAATTACTAATGGGATATATCACTCCTGCCCAGCAGGAGGCGGCAAAGAGCACCACAACAAAGTTGTTAAATATCACCTCCCTTCCCTCCCACCCCAGTGATTCTCTTTTGCCTATGTTGGAGCAAGGAAGTGGTAAAGTGAGGTGTTAGAAAATGATTCTTCAAGCAAGATTTTATTATTTTTTAAGTAGTTCAAGATTGTGCTGCTTTTTCCTAGGGTGTAGCCGTAGTCCACGTCAGTCTCTTCAGTAGGGCAGTGGTGGCTTTAGAGCAGTGGGAACTGGTGGGACATAATTCTCACTGTGCCTCCCATATACTGATGCTGCCCTAACTCCTAAAGCCTGAGTAAAATTACTCAGTCTTTATTTCTTTCCACAGGTCGATGTGAGGGAGAGGACCTCTCAAACCTGGTGAGCTGCCTTGCTGTCGGGCAGGTATGTGAGGTAACTAGAAAATATAAAACACACAGCGCCCACCGATTCAAAGTAGCTTATGAACAATTTATTCAATCACATAAAATAAAAATTTCACACTTACAAGATTGCAGTGTAAAACAAGCCCTTCATATAAATGACAGCAGCAGTCCGTTAGTCCTTTTAATGCACCTTAGCCAGCATGTCTTGGATCCTTTCACTGTATATTTCACAGCCTCAGCTGCTTTCTTTCTTATAGCCGCACTTTCTGTTGCTTAACGCTGGCAGTTTTGTATGCCCGGATCCCGACTCAATTGTCTCAGCTGACTTAGGCAACTTCGGCAAACTTACAGGCTGTCACTTCTTTTGTTTGTAAGGTATGTGAGGTAAGTGCTGACTTTATTATTTCTGGGGCACTCAGAAGTGGGCACTTTATTTGAAAGACCATTATAAAGGGCTCAGAGTGAGGGCACTTTATTATATGTGGGACACGTAAACTCTCCTATACTGGAGAGGATTTTTACACAGCCTTTATTATGCAGGCACTGGCGCTGAGAGAGAAAGCTTAGTAAAAGGATGGCTCTGGTGGCTAACTTCTCTCGGCGGTTTAACTTCGAAAATGCCGACCGGGAGATTGTTTTTTGGGAACGCCCACGATGGGCGGATCAATTTAAGGCGGTAATCTGGGTTGCGCCCCACTTTTATTGCGCCTCAGAGTGAGACACATTCACGGAGGAAGATATTCTACAAGGTCTGTCTAGAAACGCATGTTTCTCTGACAAGCATGCGTTTCTAGGAACGGAGAACGGCTCCATTACTCTCCTGCTAAATTCCGGATCGTTTTCTTGTGGGAAAGGATAAAGTTCAGGTGTAGTGGGTCAGGTAGGCACCTCAGCAAAGCAGCTGAGGTGTAGAGGTGCTCTATTGCTGTTATTTAGCCGATTTATTCATTCTGCAGTCTCCAGTAAAAAAGTTACGTTTTTAAATTTAAATAGATAGTAACGTTTTTTTAATAAAAAGTTAGTTTTTATTTGATAATTTGACCCATTGTGAGCCAGAATGGACCAAGGGGCTTTGCAAAATGTCACTTGTTCTTTGTGTTTCTATGCCAATGTGGAACCACCAATCCCTTTCTGTTCCTCATGTATTGAGAGGACTTTAAATTATAGGGATAGACTTGTTGCTATTTCGAATATCCCCTCCAAGAAGCCAGAGGAGAAAGATACTTCGGTAGCATCTGAAGGTGAAATTTCAGATTCTGACAGTGTAATTCTTCTTGCTGATACTGAAGTTGTATCTTTCAGGTTTAAGCTAGAACACCTCCGTCTGTTACTCAAGCAGGTTTTAGCTACATTGGATGACAGTGACACTATGGTCGTAGTTAATCCTAAGAAATCCAGTAAGCTAAATAAATATTTTGATGTACTTTCCTCGGTAAAGGTTTTTTCCAGTACCAGACCGAGCTTCTGAGATTATTGCTAACGAATGGGAGAGACCAGGTATCCCTTTTTCTCCATCTCCTATTTTTAAAAAAATGTTTCCCATAGCGGACTCTATCAAGGAGACTTGGCAAACAGTACCCAAGGTGGAAGGAGCTGTTTCCACTCTGGCCAAGAGAACTACTATCCCCATAGAAGATAGTTGTTCCTTTAAAGATCCTATGGACAAAAAATTAGAGGGGTTACTCAAGATGTATGTACACCAAGGTTTACAATGGTAACCTGCTGTGTGCATTGCTACCGTCACTTGGGCGGCGGCATATTGGTTTGATGCGTTGTCTGATGCTATTTGGACAGACACCCCACTTGATGAGATCCAGGATAGGATAAAAGCCCTTAAGTTGGCCAATTCCTTTATTACTGATGCTTCCCTACAGGTTATCAAACTGGGAGCAAAGATTTCAGGTTTTGCTGTACTATTCTGCAGAGCTTTATGGTTAAAACCTTGGTCTGCGGATGTGTCATCTAAGTCTAAACTTTTAGTGATTCCTTACAAGGGAAAGACCTTGTTTGGACCAGGTTTGACGGAAATAATCTCTGATATTACGGGAGGAAAGGGTCATCTTCTCCCTCAGGATAAGAGAAACAAACAAAAGGGACGGAGTAATTTTCGTTTCTTTCGAAATTTCAAGGGAAATTCTTCCTCTTCCAAGCAAGAACAGTCTAAACCTTCCTCGAGACCCTATCAGTCTTGGAACAAGGGAAAACAATCCAAAAAGCCTACTATTGAATCAAAGACAGCATGAAGGGCCTGCCCCCGATCCGGGACCGAATCTGGTGGAGGGCAGGCTTTCCTTCTTCGCTCAGGCTTGGGTTCGAGATGTTCAGGATCCCTGTGAAGTAGACAGTGTCCCAGGGATACAAACTAGAGTTCAAGAATTTTCCTCCCCGAGGCAGGTTTCTGCTTTCAAGATTATCTGTAGACCAGACAAAAAGAGAGGCGTTCTTACACTGTGTACGGGACCTCTCCGACCTGGGAGTGATAGTTCCTGTTCCGATGCAGGAACGGGGTCTGGGATTTTATTCCAATCTGTTTGTGGTTCCCAAAAAAGAGGGAACCTTCAGACCAATTTTAGATCTCAAGAGTCTAAACAAATTCCTCAGAGTACTGTCCTTCAAGATGGAAACTATTCGTTCCATTCTTCCTTTGGTCCAAGAGGGTAAATTTATGACAACGGTGGATTTAAAGGATGTGTACCTGCATGTTCCCATTCACAGGGATCATCACAAGTTTTGAATTTCTAGACAAACACTTCCAATTCGTGGCTCTTCCTTTCGGCCTTGCCACAGCTCCCAGAATTTTCTCAAAGGTTCTGGGATCCCTGTTAGCGGTGCTAATGGGACATTGCAGTGGCGCCCTATCTGGACGACATCCTGGTCCAGGCGCCATCTTTTCAACAAGCAAGGTCCCACACGGAAATGTTATCTTTACTGCGATCTTACGGATGGAAGGTAAATTTGGAAAAGAGCTCCTTAGTTCCAATTACAAGGGTAACTTTCTTGGGAACCATAATAGATTCCCTATCAATGAAGATTTTTCTGACAGAAGTCAGGAAATCAAAGATTTTCGATTCTTGTCTAGCGCTTCAGTCCGCTCCTCGACCATCAGTGGCTCAGTGCATGGAGGTAATCGGGCTGATGGTGGCGGCAATGGACATCATCCCGTTCGTTCATTTCCACCTCAGACCTCTGCAGTTAAACATGCTCAGTCAATGGAACGGAGATTATGCGTATTTGTCTCCACGAATACAGCTGGAGCAGGAGACAAGGGATTCTCTTCTTTGGTGGTTGTCTCAGGATCATCTCTCCCAGGGAACCTGCTTTCGCAGACCCTCTTGGGTGATTGTGACAACAGACGCCAGCATTCTAGGAGTAGTCTGGGGCTCTCTAAAGGTGCAGGGAACTTTGACTCAGTCAGAGTCTGTTCTGCCCATAAACATTCTGGAGCTGAGAGCAATCTTCAATGCTCTTCTGGCCTGGCCCCAGTTAGCCTCGGCCCGGTTCATCAGGTTCCAGTCGGACAACATAATTTCAGTGGCTTACATCAACCATCAGGGAGGAACGCGGAATTCCTTAGCCATGACAGAGGTAGCCAAGATAATTCGGTGGGTGGAGCCCCACAATTATTGTCTGTCATCGATCCACATCCCAGGGGTGGACAACTGGGAGGCGGACTTCCTGAGCAGACAGACCTTTCACCCGGGGGAGTGGGAACTCAATACGGAAGTGTTTTCCAGCCTGATTCTCAAATGGGGTCAGCCGGAATTGGATCTCATGGCATCTCGGCAGAATGCCAAGCTTCCGAGGTACGGGTCGAGGTCACGGGACCCTCAGGCTGTACTGATAGACGCCCTGGCGGTACCTTGGAATTTCAGTCTTGCATACCTATTTCCTCCGTACACTCTTCTACCTTGGGTCATTGCTCGAATCAAGCAGGAGAGGGCGTTGGTGATCCTTATTGCACTGGCATGGCCTTGCAGGATTTGGTATGCAGATCTGGTGGACATGTCATCTCTTCCACCTTGGAGACTTCCGTTGAGGAAGGACCTTCTACTTCAAGGGCCCTTCCTTCATCCAAATCTAGTTTCTCTGAAGTTGACTGCTTGGAGATTGAACGCTTAATTTTATCCAAGCGGGGATTTTCAGAATCAGTCATACAAACCATGATTCAGGCTCGTAAACCTGTGACTAGAAAGATTTACCACAAGATATGGCGTAAATATCTATATTGGTGTGAATCCAAGGGCTACTCCTTGGAGTAGAGTTAGGATTCTAGAATTCTGTCCTTTCTCCAAGAAGGTTTGGTAAAGGCCTTTTCGGCAAGTTCCCTGAAGGGTCAAATATCTGCCTAGTCCATTTTGTTACATAAACGTCTGGCGGACGTACCAGACGTGCAATCGTTTTGTCAGGCCTTGGTCAGGATTAGGCCTGTGTTCAAACCAGTTACTCCTTCCTGGAGTCTTAATTTAGTTCTTCAAGGGGCTCCGTTTGAGCCTATGCATTCCTTAGATATTAAGTTGTTATGTTGGAAAGTTTTGTTTCTTGTTGCTATTTCATCTGCTCGTAGAGTGTCAGAGCTCTCGGCATTACAGTATGATTCACCTTACCTTATTTTTCATTCGGACAAGGTAGTTTTACGTACCAAATTAAGGTTTCTCCCTAAAGTAGTTTCTGACCGGAACATTAATCAGGAGATTGTTGTTCCTTCTTTATGTCCTAATCCTTCTTCTAAGAAAGAACGGCTTCTGCACAATCTGGACGTGGTACGTGCACTAAAATTCTATTTACAGGCAACTAAGGATTTTCGTCAGTCTTCTGCCTTGTTTGTGGTTTTCTCGGGAAAACGTAAGGGACAGAAAGCTACGGCTACTTCTCTTTCTTTTTGGCTGAAGAGTATCATACGTTTTGCCTATGAAACTGCTGGACAGCAACCTCCAGAGAGAGTTACGGCTCATTCCACGAGAGCTGTTGCTTCCTCATGGGCATTCAAAAATGAAGCTTCTGTGGAACAGATTTGCAAGGCTGTAACTTGGTCCTCTCTTCACACTTTTTCAAAATTCTATAATTTTGATACTTTTGCCTCGGCTGAGGCCGCTTTTGGGAGAAAGGTTCTTCAAGCAGTGGTGCCTTCCGTTTAGGTTCCCTGTCTTGTCCCTCCCGTATCATCTATGTACTCTAGCTTGGGTATTGAATCCCATTAGTAATTAAGATGATCCGTGGACTCATTGTGTCATTAGAAAGAAAACAAAATTTATGCTTACCTGATAAATTTATTTATTTCTTGACACGATGAGTCCACTGCCCGCCCTGTTTTTTAGACAGGGTATGAGTATGTTATAAACTTCAGACACCTCTGCACCTTGTTGCTTCCTTTCTCTCCTTTACTTCAGCCGAATGACTGGAGTGGGAGGGAAGGGAGGTGATATTTAACAGCTTTGCTGTGGTGCTCTTTGCCGCCTCCTGCTGGGCAGGAGTGATATATCCCATTAGTAATTAGATGATCCGTGGACTCATCGTGTCAAGAAAGAAATGCATTTATCAGGTAAGCATAGATTTTGTTATCGCTCGGGCGCAAACATTTGCGCTCCACTTGTAATCTGGCCCATTATTGATTTTGTAATTCTCAAAACTGTGAATTTGTGTCTGCAGAAATAACATGCTGCTGTAAAACTGTTATAAAATAAACAGACAGAGCGGAGTAATAAACCTTAAGGGGCAAAAACCCACAATTCTTTCATGATTCGAATAGAGCATACAATTTTCGTATTTCAGATTGACTTATTTTATCAAGTTTTGCTTCATTCTCTTGGTATCCTTTGAGGAAGAGCAATGACATCTTTGATCAGACAGTGACAAGCAGCTAGCTCACAGTAGTGCATTGCTTCTGAGCCTACCTATGAATGCTTTTTAACAATGGATACCAAAAGAACGCACATTAGAAAATAAAGTACATTGGAAAATTGTTAATAGTGCATGTTCTTTCTGTATCATTAAAGGCTAATTTTGACTTTACTGTCCTGTGACTGTTATTGCCCCCCTGCAAATCTATATACACAGAATAAACCCCTTACTGAGTGTCAATAAGATCACTGAATAGATCTGCACAAGGACCTAAGTGTGAGGCAGGAGGGGCTAGTAGTAGAATTATATGTTATTGTTTTAATTGAATACAACTATTTACATTGTTGTTGTTGTTATTAAGGTAATGGTTATTTTCTCCATCCAATAAAGTACAGCTGCAAAGTTGGTCAAATATGAACCTATTAAACTGGAGATTTCATTCATTTCAATGATCTATCTATGCAAATGCTATCTAATGGTCTATCTATGTATATCTAATGATCTATCTATGTATATCTAATGATCTATCTATGTACAGGTGGCCCTCGTTTTACAACGGTTCAATTTACACCGTTTCAGAATAACCTTTTCTTTTTCAAGATACGAGTCGACGGATTTCATCCTTACTTGTGGGATTATGCCTCCTGGTCAACAGAAGGAGGCAAAGAGCACCACAGCAGAGCTGTATAAATAGCTCCTCCCAACCCAGTCATTCTCTTTGCCTGTGTTAGTAATAGGAAGAGGTAAAGTGAGGTGTTAGTTTAGATTCTTCAATCAAGAGTTTATTATTTTTAAAATGGTACCAGTGAGTGCTGTTTTACTCAGGGTGTAGCCGTATTCCTTGTCGGCCTCTAGATAGCAGTGCTACAGGTGGCTTTAAAGCATTGGGAACTGGTGGGATTAATTTCTCACTGCGCCTCCCATACTGTGTGCTGCCCTTCTCATGATGGTCTTAGCAATTTCTAACTAAGACCCTGTATGTCTCCACAGAATGGCAGGAAGAATAGAAGACTTCTTGATGACTGTGGGACCGTTCATGCTGTCGCTCAGAACCAAGGTATGTGCAGCTTTTAATTTCTGGGACAGCACTAACTCAGAAGCTGCTGCAGATTTTATTCCTCTGACTCCCTTAGTTTAATTTACACCTCAGGGCTTCTCTATTGTCTACAAGGGAAGATGCGGTGGGGGAAGATCAGGACAAGGAGCGCTCAGGACACAATTGGACACTATACTCTTTATTGTGAGCGCGCAGGTAGACTGTGGGCTGGACGCTGGGGACCCTAGTTCCAGGGCAAGACTCCAGTGTAGGGGTAATTGTTTTGTGTTGTGGTCCGGAGAGTGTTTTATGTGAACATTATGGGGCCAGACCGCATGGTATGTTCTGCTGCTTATGCGGTGACATACGGAACGCGGTTTCTTAGACAGGAAGCTCTAGCGTGTTAGTTAACGCCCACGAAGGGCTGTGATATCGTCCCGCGCTCAGGAAGACCCGCGCTGCAGTTTTTCTGCTAGTACCTTACGGAACGAGAGCTATGCCTTTGCTGACTGCCAAGACTGCATGGTCATATCTTAAAGCAAGCGGTCTTATGCAGGGTAACTTGGAGACAGAGATCGGAGTAACGAGGGGGGCAGGTAGGCGCCTCAGCAGAGGCTCTTTAGTTTACCAGCTTTGGCTTTTCCTTATATCCGTTCTTATGTCCCATGTTAGATATGCCAGAGTGTGAGTGCTGTTACTTTATTAATCAAATTTAAAAGCACAGTTACACGTTCTATTTCAGAAGCTTTTTTGCTTACTGTCAAATTAGGTTATTTTTGCAATCCACGACCAAATCTGTTTTGCTTGTTTTGCTGACATGGAAGATATTATGAATGTTACATGTTCATTATGTTTGAATGCAAATACCTTTTGTCCCTTATGTACTGAGAGGGCATTGCAGTTTAGAGAACAAATGTTTTTTGATAAAGATTTAACAAAAGCGGATGCTTCTGAGGGTTCTACCGATGAGATTCAGAGTATGCTGCAACTTTCTCCCCAAGCGTCACAGTCCTTAACGCCTGCTCAGGCGCAGTCCAGTACCTCCTCAGCTTCGACTGCAATTACTTTAAAGGACATAGCTGCAGTTATGTCTTCTACGCTTTCAGAAGCGTTATCTGCCTTTCCCGTATTGCAAGGCAAACGCAGAAGGCAGGACACCCTCGTGGCCAATACGGCTTCTGATGCTTTAATGGCGATATCAGACGTACCATCACAGGGCTCAGAATTGGAGGCCCTATCTGAAGGAGAACTTTCTGAATCGGAAAGCGCCCTGCTACCGACGGATTCAGAAGTGGTTTCTTTCCGGTTTAAGCTGGAACACCTCCGCTTGTTATTGAGGGAGGTTTTGGTGACTCTGGACGACTGCGATTCAATTGTAGTTCCTCCAGAAAAATTGAGTAAGTTGGACAGATATCTAGAGGTTCCTTCTTATTCGGATGTTTTTCCAGTTCCCAAGAGAATTTAGGAGATTATTGCTAAGGAATGGGAGAGACCAGGTATTCCATTCTCTCCTTCTCCCATTTTCAAGAAGATGTATCCTATAGCGGATGCTATCAGGGATTCTTGGCAGACGGTTCCTAAGGTGGAAGGCGCTATTTCCACTTTAGCTAAACGAACTACTATCCCTATTGAGGATAGTTGTGCCTTTAAGGACCCTATGGATAAGAAATTAGAGGGTCTCCTTAAGAAGCTTTATGTTCATCAAGGGTTGCTTCTGCAACCGGCGGCCTGTATTGTCACGGTTACGACTGCGGCTGCTTATTGGTTTGATGCCCTGGAAGAATCTCTTAAGACTGAGACTTATTTGGAAGAGATACAGGATAGAATTACAGCTCTTAAATTGGCTAATTCTTTTGTGACAGATGCTTCTCTGCAAATTACCAAATTGGCGGCTAAGAGCTCAGGGTTTTCCATCTTAGCACGTAGAGCCTTGTGACTGAAATCTTGGTCTGCGGATGTGTCATCCAAGTCTAAACTTTTGGTTATTCCTTATAAGGGGAAGACCCTGTTTGGTCCTGACTTGAAGGAAATTATTATTTCTGACATCATGGGAGGCAAGGGTCACCTCCTTCCTCAGGATAAATGATCCAAACAGAGAGGTCGACAGAGTAATTTTCGTTCCTTTCGGAATTTTAAGGGAATTCCCTCTTCCACTAAGCAGGAAGGGAACTATTCTCAATCCAAGTCCACGTGGAGACCCAACCAGGCTTGGAACAAGGGCAAACAGTCCAAAAAAACCCGTTGCTGCACCCAAGTCAGCATGAAGGGTTGGCCATGCTTCCGCAGACCCTCATGGGTGATAGTGACAACGGATGCCAGTCTTCTAGGATGGGGAGCAGTCTGGAATTCCCTGAGGGCTCAGGGTGTATGGACTCAGGCGGAGTCTCTCCTTCCAATCAACATACTGGAGTTGAGAGCCATATTCAATGCGCTTCAGGCTTGGCCTCAGTTGGCTTCGGCCCAATTCATCAGGTTCCAGTCGGACAACATCACGACGGTAGCTTACATCAATCATCACGGAGGAACAAGGAGTTCCTTAGCGATGACAGAAGTATCCAAGATAATACAGTGTGCGGAGTCGCACTCTTGCCATCTGTCAGTGATCTACATCCCAGGGGTGGAAAACTGGGAAGCGGACTTTCTGAGCAGACAGACGTTTCATCCAAAAGAATGGGAACTCCATCCGGAGGTATTTTCCAGCCTGGTTCTCAGATGGGGCTGGCCGGAGTTGGATCTCATGGCATCTCGTCAGAATGCCAAGCTTCCGAGATACGGGTCCAGATCCAGGGATCCCCAGGCCGAGCTGATAGATGCCTTGGCAGTGCCCTGGTCTTTCAGCCTAGCTTATGTGTTCCCTCCATTTGCTTTCCTTCCCTGGGTGATTGCTCGAGTCAAACAGGAGAGGGCATCGGTGATCCTCATCGCCCATGCGTGGCCTCGCAGGACTTGGTATGCCAACCTGGTGGACATGCCATCTCAGCCACCGTGGAAGCTCCCCTTGAGGAAAGACTTCATTCAGGGCCCCTTTCCATCATCCAAATCTAGTTTCTCTTTAGCTAACTGCTTGGAGATTGAACGCTTAATTTTGTCTAAGCGTGGGTTTTCTGATTCGGTCATAGATACCTTGATTCAGGCTCATAAGCCTGTTACTAGAAAAATTTACCATAGGATATGGCGTAAATATCTTTATTGGTGTGAATCCAAGAGATACTCATGGAGTAGGGTTCGGATTCCCAGGATTTTATCTTTTCTCCAAGACGGATTGGAGAAAGGGATGTCCGCAAGTTCCTTAAAGGGACAGATTTCTGCTTTATCCATTTTGTTACACAAGCGTCTGGCAGATGTTCCAGATGTTCAATCTTTTTGTCAGGCTCTGACTAGAATCAGGACGGTTTTTAGACCAATTGCTCCTCCTTGGAGTTTGAATTTAGTTCTTAAAGTTCTTAAAGTTCTTCAAGGGGTTCCGTTTGAACCTATGCATTTCATTGATATTAAGTTATTATCTTGGAAAGTTTTGTTTTTGGTTGCTATTTCTTCTGCTCGCAGAGTATCTGAGCTTTCGGCGTTACAATGTGATTCTCCTTATTTTTCATTCAGATAAGGTGGTGTTACGTACCAGACCCGGTTTTCTTCCTAAGGTTGTTTCAAATACAAATATTAAAGGGTTAGAAATTGATTTCCATGTGAACCTAATTAAAATATATTATTATAAATACTATTATAAATGTAATCATTTAAAATAGTTTTTACATTAAATTAAGCTTTCACATACCTTAATTTTAAAGGATAATTTGTCATGAAATGTGCGGTAATGACTGCCCATGAAATGAGACATGGCTCATATTATCCAGCATCCGCCCCCCATCCAATGGCAAAGCGGCTGGGCCCCTTAATTTAAATATTAGATTCAGTCAGCATCGCATGCGCAGTACTGACATTAAAGCACAGCTGTTCACAGCTTATTGATTCTATTGGTTGAAGGGGCAGCTTCACACCGACAAGTAAGAGGAGACAGGGAACAATATAATCAGGAACTCCACGCTTCAGGATGCAAGTTTATGATGAGAGCTGTGCAAGACTTTACAAGCTGCTTCTGTCCTACACTTCATCCCTCCATCAAGAGAGTCACAAAGTGCAAATCATAAGCATCGCTTAGAGGGGCAGCCTCACACTTGCAAATGAAAAGGAAGAGAAATTTAGGAGATCAGCGTGTATACTAGAATTCTTCCCTGTCTGTGATGAAGTCCATCTGTGTTTTAGAGGTTCAATACGGCAGTGAGTTTGAGAGCTATGTTTATTTAACTGTCGGGCTCATCTCCCCCTCCCTCTGGCTGTGTTTGCTTTCATGTGGAAACGGAGCCCTCACTGTCACTAATCAAGCAAACACAGCAAGAGGGAGGAGGAAGATGAGCCCGACACTTAAATAAACATAGCTCTCAAACTCACTGCCGTATTCAACCTCTAAAACACAGATGGACTTCATCACAGGCAGGGAAGAATACTAGTATACACGCTGCTCTCCTAAATTTCTCTTCCTTTTCATTTGCAAGTGTGAGGCTGCCCCTCTAAGCGATGCTTATGATTTGCACTTTGTGACTCTTGATGCCGGGAGATGAGAATCTCATCTCCCGGCATCAAGAGAGTCACAGAGGGCAAATCCATAAGATCCTGTGAACAAAATCTGTGATGTGACTATAATACCCTGATTAGCCCGTGCCTGCTTGAAAGAACTTGTGCTCCTGTCAGTAGACTGCTGGAGACTGAGGGGCGAGTCTGCGCATGCGTTGCTAATAAAATAGTTTTAATCTGCATGCGGGCCGCCATGATGTTTCTACCTAGGTAGAACATCGTAAGAGGCCCCATATAATGGTTAAAAAATGGGTTTGACGCAGTACTAAGGTTCCAATTGAAATTACAAAAAATGGAAGGAAAACTTTACAAAGGTACCAATTGCAAATGTATTTATTATTTTAAGAAGTTTTTCATGAGTTAAAAATATTTTTTGGGTTTACTATCCCTTTAATCAGGAAATTGTTGTTCCTTCCCTGTGTCCTAATCTTTCTTCTAAGAAGGAGCATCTGTTACATAACTTGGACGTGGTTCGTGCTTTGAAGTTCTACTTACAGGCGACTAAGGATTTTCACCAATCGTCTTCATTATTTGGTGTTTTTTCTGGGAAACGTAGGGGTCAGAAAGCTACGGCTACCTCTCTCTTTCTTTTTGGCTGAAGAGCATCATCCGCTTTGCCTATGAGACTGCTGGACAGCAGCCTCCTGAACAAATTACGGCTCATTCCACTAGGGCTGTGGCTTCCTCATGGGCATTCAAAAATGATGCTTCTGTTGAACAGATTTGCAAGGCTGCAACTTGGTCGTCTCTTCACACTTTTTCCAAATTTTACAAATTCAATACCTTTGCCTCATCTGAGGCTGTTTTTGGTAGGAAAGTTCTTCAAGCAGTGGTGCCTTCCGTTTAGGTTCCCTGTCTTGTCCCTACCCTTTCATCCGTGTACTATAGCTTTGGTATTGTATCCCACAAGTAAGGATGAAATCCGTGGACTCATCTTATCTTTAAAAAGAAAAGGAAATTTATGCTTACCTGATAAATGTATTTCTTTTTCGATACGATGAGTCCACGGCCCGCCCTGTTCTACTGAGACAGGTTATTATATTTTTGTTAAACTTCAGACACCTCTGCACCTTGGCTTTTCCTTTCTCTTCCTAACTTCGGTCGAATGACTGGGTTGGGAGGGAAGGGAGGAGCTATTTATACAGCTCTGCTGTGGTGCCCTTTGCCTCCTCCTGTTGACTAGGAGGCATAATCCCACAAGTAAGGATGAAATCTGTGGACTCATCGTATCGAAAAAGAAATAAATTTATCAGGTAAGCATAAATTTCCTTATTTTCCAGTCATGTGACTGCTATTGAAAAGCATTGAGAAGCAGTGCATTTATTAAAATAGCCAGTAGGTGGAGTTGTCCGCTGGTGTTGCAGCAAAGCCAACAAGCTGAAATTAATCAGTTTAACCAGACCTGAGCTATCGAGCAGATTTCAAAGGAACAAGATCTTCCTGTCTATAAATCAGTCCAGATTGGAATGCATAGAAAGAACTGTTTGCAAAAAAATGCAAGTGAAGTCTGTGTTGTGTGATTATTTTATTAGGTTTATAATGCTGTTTAGCATTTCAAGTCTTCATTTCAAAGCTTTAAAAATAATGTATTAGGTGTTACTTACGACAATTTTGAGAGGGGCCTGGAAACTATCTCCCTCACTTCCCATTGACTTACATTATAAACTGGGTTTCAATTTACAGCGGTTTCGATTTACAACCATTCCTTCTGGAACCTAACCCCGGCGTAAACTGAGGGCTACCTGTATATCTAATGATCTATCTATGTATATCTAATGATCTATCTATGTATATCTAATGATCTATCTATGTATATCTAATGATCTATCTATGTATATCTAATGATCTATCTATGTATATCTAATGGTCTATCTAGGTATATCTAATGATCTATTTATATCTAATGGTCTATGTATTTATATCTAATGGTCTATGTATGTATATCTAATGATCTATGTATGTATATCTAATGATCTATCTATGTTTATCTAATTATATCTAATGATCTATCTATGTATATCTAACGGTCTATCTATGTATCTTACGATATCTAAATATCTAATGATATCTAATGATCTATCTATATGTATATCTAATGATCTCTAATGATCTGTCTATGTATATCTAATGATCTGTCTATGTATAGCTAATGATCTTTCTATGTATAGCTAATGATCTTTCTATGTATAGCTAATGATCTGTCTATGTATATCTAATGATCTGTCTATGTATATCTAATGATCCATGTATATCTAATGATCCATCTATGTATATCTAATGATCCATCTATGTATATCTTATGATCCATCTATGTATATCTAATGATCTGTCTATGTATATCTAATGATCTGTCTATGTATATCTAATGATCTGTCTATGTATATCTAGTAATATATAATGATCTGTCTATGTATATCTAATGATCCATCTATGTATATCTAATAATCTATGTATATCTAATTATATCTAATGATCTATGTATATATAATGATATGTAATGATCCATCTATGTATATCTAATCGTTTATGTATATCTAGTGATATCTAATGGTCTGTCTATGTATATCTAATCGTTTATGTATATCTAGTGATATCTAATGGTCTGTCTATGTATATCTAATGGTCTATTTATGTGTATCTAATTATATATAATGATCTATCTATGCAAATCTGATATATAACCAAATCGGTAATGGTCAGATTTTGATATGACCGGAATTAATAATCTGAAAACTCATTATTCTAAAAAGAGAAACCTTTATGTAGAAAACCATGCTTTTCATTGATTTAAATCGATTCTCCTGACTAGTGATTTATATTGTGATTTAAATCTATTTGATTAAAGTTTTTGTAACTTTATTGAATTAAAGCCCAGTATAAAAATAACCTTAAAAACAGGGGCACTTTAATTAAACTTTACAAAGACACTTATTCTTTAAAATACCATTGCGTTATGGAAAACATAACGCTGATCCTACGCCCACATTTCCTACTTTCTTTAGCAGATCAATGACGATCCAGCTTCCTCTAATCGTTGTCTGCCCCCTTTGGCGTCCAGCTCATGGGGCAAAGCAATGATTGGAGGAAGCCGCATTGGTCATCCATATGCTAAAGAAAGCATGAGCAGCGGGCGGAGGATCAGCGTTATGTTTACCATAAGACAATAAGTATTTAAGAAAAAAAAAGCCTATTTATAAACTTTAATGAATTTAAGTGCTCCTGTTTTTAAGGTTATTTCTTTTTAATGACACAAAGAGTCCACAAATCATCTAATTACTACTGGGAATACCACTCCTGCCCTGCAGGAGGCGGCAAAGAGCACCACAGCAAAGCTGTTAAATATCACCTCCCTTCCCTCCCAACCCAGTTATTCTCTTTGCCTACGTTAAGAGCAAGGAGGTGGTAAATTAGGTGTTAGAAAAGATTCTTCTATCAAGAGTTTATTATTTTTAAAAGTAGTGCAATATTGTGCTGCTTTGTTCTAGGGTGTAGCCGTAGTCCATATCAGTCTCTTCAGTAGAGCAGTGGCGGCTTTAAAGCAATGGGAACTTGTGGGACATAATTCTCACTGCGCCTCCCATATGTTGATGCTGTCCTAACCCTGAAAACCTCAGGGACTTTTACTCAGGACTTTCCTTTATTTCACAGGTCCATGTGAGGGAGAGGACCTCTCAAACCTGGAACTGCCTTGCTGTCAGGCAGAAGATGAGGTAAGTGCTAGCTTGCTTTCTAGAGGGGATATAAGATAACACTCAGAAAAAAGGTTGGGCACTTTATTTATTAATTGAATAGGACAGACCTCATCACTAACAAAATCATAGACTCCCCTAGGAGCATAGGGGATACCTTGGGCAGCCTAGATGCAGGCACTGGGGCTGGTTTAATTATTTGCGGTGGTTCCACATCTCCCGGCGGTTTTATAACTTAAATAACCGACCGGGAGTTTTCTTCTTGACACGCCCACGATGGGAGGAACTCAAGGAAGCGGCAAGTGATTGCGCGCCCTTTTTCCGGTCACTGTGCTCCATTATAGGACATACTACGCATCTCTATATTATAGTTATGTGTTAACACTGGAGATTGACATAACTGCGTTTTAACAGCTGAGACCGACTGTGCGACTGAAATCAAGTTGCGTGGACATACGACTCCTGCTCAGAGGAGGTAGGCACCTCAGCAAAGTATTGCTGAGGTGTAGAGGTGTTTGCAAGTTTAGTTTAGCATTTTAAGCTTCTCTATACTACAATTACTTAAACGGAATAAAAAGTTAGTTAATTATTTAAAGGGAAGTTTTTCATGTTTTTGCATTTTATTAAAAAATGTAATTCTTTTATGTCAATTTGTTAATTGTGAGTTAAAAGACGGACCAAGAGGCCTTACAAAGTGTCACTTTTTCTTTGTTTTAATGCCAATGTGGAACCACCAATCCCTTTCTGTTCCTCATGTATTGAGAGAACTTTAAGCTACAGAGAGAGACTTTTTTTCTGAGACAACATTTTCCAAAGAGGATGCTGTTCAGGAATCTAATGACAATGTTCAATATATGCCGCAGCTTTCTCCTCAAGCTTCCTAGATTTTACCGCCCTCACATGCAGTGCCCTGCGCTCCTCTCTAGCTCCCACTGGAGTTACTTTAAAAGACATCGCTTCTCTCATGTCTTCTGCAGTTTCTGATGCGTTGTCTGCTTTCCCAATGTTGCAGGGAAAGCGTAAGAGGAAAATCAGACATTCAGTAAGCGAGGTTTCTGACGCAGTTGTTGCTATTTCAGATGTCCCCTCACAGAGGTCTGAGGAGGAGGAGAACGTAGTAGCATCTGAAGGTGAAATTTCAGATTCTGACAGTGTAATTCCTCTTGCTGATACTGAAGTTGTATCCTTCAGGTTTAAGCTAGAACACCTCCGTCTGTTACTTAAGGAGGTTTTGGCTATTCTGAACGACAGCGACCCCACGGTTGTTGTTAATCCCAAGAAATCCATTAAGCTGAACAAATATTTTGAGGAACCTTCCTCGATAGAGGTTTTTCCGGTACCAGACCGAGCTTCTGAGATCATTGCTAATGAGTGGGAGAGACTGGGTATACCTTTTTCTCCATCTCCTATATTTAAAAAGATGTTTCCCATAGCCGACTCGGTTAAGGAGGCTTGGCAAACAGTTCCCAAGGTGGAAGGAGCTGTTTCCACCTTAGCTAAGAGAACTACTATACCCATAGAGGATAGTTGTGCTTTTAAAGATTCTATGGACAAAAAATTAGAGGGGTTACTCAAAAAGATTTATGTACACCAGGGCTTACAATGGCAGCCAGCTGTGTGCATTGCTACCGTCACTAGTGCGGCGGCATATTGGTTTGATGCGTTGTCTGATGCTATCAGGACAGAAACTCTCCTGGATGAAATGGATAGTATAAAAGCTCTTAAATTGGCTAATTCCTTTACTACGGATGCTTCCCTTCAAGTAATCAAACTGGGAGCAAAGATTTCAGGTTTCTCTGTTCTAGCTCGCAGAGCTTTATGGTTAAAACCTTGGTCTGCGGATGTATCCTCCAAGTCTAAGCTTTTAGCGATTCCTTACAAGGGGAAGACCTTGTTTGGACCTGGCTTGACGGAAATAATCTCGGACATTACGGGAGGTAAGGGTCACCTCCCTCAGGACAAGAGAAACAAACAAAAGGGACGACAGAGTAATTTCTTTTCTTCTACAAGATATGACGAGTCCACGGATTTCATCCTTACTTGTGGGATATTAACCTCCTGCTAACAGGAAGTGGCAAAGAGCACCACAGCAGAGCTGTATATATAGCTCCTCCCTTCCCTCCACCCCCAGTCATTCTCTTTGCCTGTGTTAGTAATAGGAAGAGGTAAAGTGAGGTGTTAGTTTAGATTCTTCAATCAAGAAGTTTTTTATTTTAAAATGGTGCCAGTGAGTACTATTTTTCTCAGGGGGAAATAGTCAGTCTATTGCTTCCCAAGAGGAGTGGAGACCTCTTATTTTCTGCCCTGATGTTGATGATCTTAGCGAACATTATCTAAGATCCATGATGGTTCCCACAACACAGCTGAAGGTAGTGTGAGAAAATCTTCAGTTTGGAGAACGGTGTCTTGCTACAAGCAGCATTGAGGTATGTTCAGTCTTTTGTTTCTGGGGAGACTTGATGCATCAGAACAGGCTGACATTGTCCCCTATATGGGGAAGGGTAAGCAGTATGCACTATATGAAAATAAATGGTGTACCTGAAATCCCTTTATTTTATTTTATTTGCCAAAGTATGTAAATATACCTTTGAGGCTTATTTTGGGCTGGACGCTGGGAGTTGCGGTTTGCTTAAGGGCTGTTAACTTTATTGCTGGCATGCAGGACTGCAGTGTTACGATGTTGTCTGCATATACAAGAGGGCACATGGTTTATATTTTTTTATTACATTCATCATGTTGTTTGTACTTGCGACTCATGCGGGTCTTAGTCAGGATTAGAGTAACGCCCACTGTGGGCGGGGCCTATTTTCGCTTGCTCAGACGCACAGTATCATCCGGATCGCATAGCAAGCAGAGGCTGGGGCTCTGGTGGGGCCTAAGTTGTCTACAACCTATCGAAAGGTCTTTTCAAGCTTATCAGCTACAGCAAGTGCATTCCGGGGGCAGGTAGGCACCACAGCAGAGCTGTGGCGTGGTGCAGGGGCCATATTTAGATAATAAATAAAATCCTGTTATAATCGATATATATTGTCTTTTTGCATATCTAAGCAAGTGGATGCAATACTAAGAGAGTATTTTGGGCACTTTAAAATATTTTTTTCTGTTCCAAACACGTTTATGCAGATATCAGAAAAATAGTTGCGCTTTTAACATTTAAAGGCGCAGTACAGTTCTTTTGACATTAATTTTTTTGCATACAATTGGAGTTCAGAGCTCAATATTTTTAGCAAAGTACGACTATTATTAATATTGCTAGTCTGTTTAACATGTCTGACACTGAGGAGGAAACTCCTTGCTCTATGTGTTTAGATGCCACTGTGGAACCCCTTCTGGTTTTTTGTCCCTTGTGTACTGAGAGGACCTTACAATGTAAAGCACAAATTTTATGTAAAGAAAATGTGCCTAAAGATGATTCTCAGTCTGAGGAGAATTGGGGTATACCGCTAACTTCTCCCCAAGCGTCACAACCTTTAACGCCCACCCAAGCGACGCCTGGTTATTCAACCGCGTCTAATTCATTTACTCTGCAGGATATGGCTGCAGTTATGTCAACTACCCTTACAGAGGTATTATCTAAGTTGCCAGTTTTACAGGGTAAACGCAGTAGGAAAGAGGTCAATGTGAATGCTGAGTCCTCTGATGCCTTGTTAGCTATTTCCGATGTACCCTCACAGGGATCTGAATTGGGTGTCAGGGAACTTCTGTCTGAGGGGGAACTTTCCGATTCGGGAAGTGCGTTACCTCAGACGGACTCGGACGTCATGTCCTTTAAATTTAAGCTTGAACACCTTCGTCTGTTACTTAGGGAGGTTTTAGCGAGACTGGATGACTGTGACCCTATTGTGGTACCACCAGAGAAATTGTGTAAGATGGACAAATACTTAGAGGTACCTGCTTACACTGACATTTTTCCGGTTCCTACGAGAATTTCGTAGATTATTAAGAGGGAATGGGACAGACCGGGTATCCCGTTTTCACCCTCTCCTAATTTCAAGAAGATGTATGCCATATCTGACACTGTTCGGGACTCTTGGCAAACAGTCCCTAAGGTGGAAGGAGCTATATCTACCCTGGCTAAGCGCACAACTATTCCTATTGAGGACAGCTGTGCTTTCAAAGACCCTATGGATAAGAAATTGGAGGGTCTTCTAAAGAAATTGTTTATTCATCAGGGTTTCCTCTTACAACCATACAACCAACGGCCTGCATTGTACCAGTTACCACTGCAGCGGCCTTCTGGTTTGAGGCCTTAGAAGAGTCCCTTAAGACTGAGACTCCTTTAGAGGATATTTTAGATAGAATTAAGGCTCTTAAGCTGGCTAATTCTTTTATTACAGATGCCGCCTTTCAGATTGCCAAGTTGGCGGCTAAGAATGCAGGATTTGCTATTTTAGCGCATAGAGCATTATGGTTAAAATCTTGGTCTGCTGATGTGTCATCTAAATCAAAGCTTTTGGCTATTCCTTTCAAGGGGAAAACACTATTCGGGCCTGACTTGAAGGAGATCATTTCTGACATTACGGGAGGTAAGGGTCATCTCCTACCTCAGGATAGAACTGCTAAACTGAGGGGTAAACAAAATAATTTTCGTTCCTTTCGGAACTTTAAAGGAGTCCCCTCTTCTTCCTCTTCCTCCGCCAAGCAGGAAGGGAATTTTGCTCAGGCCAAATCCGTCTGGAGACCCAACCAGACTTGGAACAAGGGTAAACAACCCAAGAAGCCCGCTGCTGCTACCAAAACAGCATGAAGGGGCGGCCCCCGATCCGGGACCGGATCTAGTAGGGAGCAGACTTTCTCTCTTTGCCCATGCTTGGGTAAGAGATGTTCAGGACCCCTGGACACTGGAAATCGTGTCCCAAGGGTATCAACTGGAATTCAAAAATTCTCTCCCAAAGGGGAGGTTTCTTCTTTCACGATTGTCTGTAGACCAGATAAAAAGAGAGGCGTTCTTACGTTGTGTAAAAGATTTCTCTACTATGGGAGTAATTTGTCCCGTTCCAATACTGGTACAGGGGCAGGGGTTTTGCTCAAATCTTTTCGTGGTCCCCAAAAAAGAGGGCACATTTCGACCTATTTTAGATCTAAAAAGTCTAAACAAGTTTCTCAGAGTCCCATCCTTCAAGATGGAGACTCTTCGAACAATTCTGCCATTGATCCAGGAGGGTCAATATATGACTACCGTGGACTTGAAGAATGCATATCTTCATATTCCTATCCACAGGGATCATCACCAGTTCCTAAGGTTTGCCTTCCTGGACAAACATTTTCAGTTCGTGGCTCTTACCTTCGGGTTGCCCACAGCACCCAGGATCTTCACGAAGGTTCTCAGGCCGCGGGGTATTGCAGTGGTGCCTTATTTGGACGATATTCTGATCCAGGCGTCGTCCTACCATCTGACAAAGTCTCATACAGACATGGTTCTGTCCTTTCTGAGGACTCACGGGTGGAAGGTGAATCTAGAAAAGAGTTCATTAATTCCACAGACCAAGGTTCCCTTCCTGGGAACTCTAATAGATTCCATATCCATGAAAATTGTCTTGACAGAGGTCAGAAAGTTAAAGATTCTGAATACATGCCGAACCCTTCAGTCCAATCCTCGGCCATCAGTGGCCCAGTGCATGGAGGTAATTGGATTGATGGTGGCGGCAATGGAGATCATTCCGTTTGCTCGTTTTCATCTCAGACCACTACAGCTGACCATGCTCAGACAGTGGAATGGAGATTATGCAAATTTGTCTCCTCAGATAGATCTGGATCAGGAGACAAGAGACTCTCTTCTTTGGTGGTTGTCTCAGGATCATCTGTCCCAAGGAACGTGCTTCCGCAGACCCTCATGGGTGATAGTGACGACGGACGCCAGCCTTCTAGGTTGGGGTGCAGTCTGGAATTCCCTGAAGGCTCAGGGTGTGTGGACTCAGTCGGAGTCAATTCTTCCAATCAATATTCTGGAATTGAGGGCAATATTCAATGCGCTTCAGGCATGGCCTCAGTTGGTTTCGGCCAAATTCATTCGCTTTCAGTCAGACAACATCACGACTGTGGCTTACATCAATCATCAGGGAGGAACAAGGAGTTCCTTAGTGATGACAGAAGTATCAAAGATAATTCGGTGGGCGGAAGCCCACTCTTGTTATCTGTCAGCAATCTACATCCCAGGAGTGGACAACTGGGAAGCAGACTTTTTAAGCAGATAGACATTTCATCCGGGGGAGTGGGAACTCCATCCGGAGGTCTTTGCCACTCTGATCCTCCGATAGGGCAGACCGGAGTTGGATCTGATCTCATCTCGTCAGAATGCCAAACTTCCGAGATACGGATCCAAGTCAAGGGATCCTCAGGCAGAACTGATAGATGCCTTGGCAGTGCCTTGTTCGTTCAACCAAGCTTATGTGTTTCCACCGTTTGCTCTCCTGCCCCGGGTGATTGCTCGGATCAAACAGGAGAGGGCTTCAGTAATTCTAATCGCGCCTGCGTGGCCTCGCAGGACTTGGTATGCCAATCTAGTGGACATGTCCTCTCTGCCGCCGTGGAAGCTTCCATTGAGGCAGGACCTTCTCATTCAGGGACCTTTCCAACATCCAAATCTAGTTTCTCTGCAACTGACTGCCTGGAGATTGAACGCTTGATTTTATCTAAGCGGGGGTTCTCTGATTCGGTCATTGATACTTTGATTCAGGCACGTAAGCCTGTCACCAGAAAGATCTATCATAAGATATGGCGTAAATATCTTGGTTAGTGCGAATCGAGGGCTACTCATGGAGTAGAGTTAGGATTCCTAGGATTTTGTCTTTTCTCCAAGAAGGATTGGAGAAATGGTTATCAGTGAGTTCCTTAAAGGGACAAATCTCTGCTTGTGAATTTTGCTACACAAACGTTTGGCAGATGTTCCAGACGTTCAGTCTGTTTGTCAGGCTCTAACCAGAATTAAGCCTGTGTTTAGACCAATTGCTCCACCCTGGAGTTTGAATTTAGTTCTTAATGTTCTTCAAGGAGTTCCGTTTGAACCCATGCATTCCATAGATATTAAGTTGCTATCTTGGAAAGTTTTATTTTTGGTGGCTATTTCTTCTGCTCTGAGAGTTTCGGAGCTTTCAGCGCTACAATGTGATTCGCCTTATCTTATCTTCCATTCTGATAAGGTGGTTTTATGTACTAAACCTGGTTTCCTTCCTAAGGTTGTTTCTAATAAGAATATTAAACAGGAAATTGTGGTTCCTTCATTATGTCCTAACCCTTCTTCCAAGAAGGAGCGTATGTTGCATAACTTGGACGTGGTCCGTGCCCTGAAGTTTTACTTGCAGGCGACCAAGGATTTCCGTCAATCATCTTCATTATTCATTGTTTTTTTCTGGAAAGCGTAGGGGTCAGAAAGCTACGGCTACCTCTCTTTCTTTATGGCTGAAGTGTATCATCCGTCTGGCATATGAGACTGCTGGACAGAAGCCTCCTGAAAGAATTACGGCTCATTCTACTAGGGCAGTGGCTTCCTCATGGGCATTTAAAAACGATGCTTCTGTTGAACAGATTTTCAAGGCTGCAACTTGGTCGTCTCTGCACACTTTTTCAAAATTTTACAAATTTGATAATTTTGCTTCTTCTGAGGCTGGTTTTGGGAGAAAGGTTCTTCAAGCAGTGGTGCCTTCTGTTTAGGTCCCTGTCTTGTCCCTCCCTTTCATCCGTGTCCTGTAACTTTGGTATTGTATCCCACAAGTAAGGATGAAATCCGTGGACTCGTCATATCTTGTAGAAGAAAAGGAAATTTATGCTTACCTGATAAATTTATTTCTTCTACGATATGACGAGTCCACGGCCCACCCTGTCATTTTTAAGACAGGTATATATTATATTTTTGTTAAACTTCAGTCACCTCTGCACCTTTGGCTTTTCCTTTCTCTTTCTAACTTCGGTTGAATGACGAGGTGCTCTTTGCCACTTCCTGTTAGGAGGTTAATATCCCACAAGTAAGGATAAAATCCGTGGACTCGTCATATCGTAGAAGAAATAAATTTATCAGGTAAGCATAAATTTCCTTTTTCAAGATACGATGAGTCCACGGATTTCATCCTTACTTGTGGGATATCGCCTCCTGGTCAGCAGGAAGAGGCAAATAGCTCCACAGCAGAGCTGGATAAATAGCTCCTCCATTCCCTCCCAACCCAGTCATTTTCTTTGCCTGTGTTAGTGATAGGAAGAGGCAAAGTGAGGTGTTGGTTATAGATTCTTCAATCAAGTGTTTATTATTTTTTAAGTGGTGCCACTGAGTGCTACTTTGTGCTAGGGTGTAGCCTAGACCAAATCAGTCTCTTCAGTTAAAAGAGAAGCATTTGGTGGCTTTAAGGCAATGGGAACTGGTGGGACATAATTCTCACTGCGCCTCCCATACTGTGCTGCTGCCCTTTCTGTGATGGCCTAAGCTGCAATTGACTCAGGCTTCATCTTTTTGCAGGACTACAGGAGGGACCCAATGGACCTCTGAACCCTGTTGAGGCTGTCCTGCTGTCGGACAGCATAGAAGGTAAGTGCAGCTTTTCTTTCTCTGTAGGGAAAGTTCCTCAAGGACTTAGTTACCTCTGGGAGTTTTTTTTTTTTCTGCACTTACGTTCGTCTTGGGGACAGGGGCTTTGTCAGTAAAGGGCTGGTTCCCCTGACAGCATTAACTAAGTCTTATTCTAGGCTCCTCACATGGCGACTTATTTAAGTAAGGTGATACTGCACTGTGGGGCATGTGTGATTATGGGCTCACTATGTGACCGTAGTGTCTTAGAAGTTAAGGCACTGTGGCTGGACATTAGCTTTGACCATTGCTACCGGCTACCCTTTACATTGGGCATAGTGAGGACCGGTTTGTGTGAGTTTTCCCTCCCGGCGCTTTATGTACAAATGTAATGGCGACCGGGAGAGGGTTGTTTACGCCCACGAAGGGCGGGGTTTTGGTCGTCTTCATACACTGTGTATGTGTGTTATGGCCGTTTTGTCTGTTCTTAAGGGGCAGCAGGCTGCTGGAAACGACAGCTTTTATTGTACATGTCTCTCCCAGTGCCTTTATCTATAAACGATGGCGACCGGGAGATAGTTGACGAAACGCCCACGAGGGGCGAAGTTCCTAAAGGGCGCCAAGGTCTCTTCTTCCTCCTTATGCCTATTTGAGCAATGTAGTAAGGAGCAGAGGTTTCTTTATTAAAGTGATCTAGAGACATTTTTCTCCTTGCAGGGCTATGTATTAGCAAGGAACGGAGTAATCTAGCTGTTAACGTGTACGCTCTGTATTGAGCACTTCGCATATCACTTCCGGTTCTCGGAAGCTATGGTATTGTTTGCGTTCCAGCTTCCACTGGGTACCTAAAGCAGTTAGTACTCTTTTTAGCTGCCTTTATTTAATCAGGTCGCATTTCCATTATATCTTTGCCTCCCTTGAGGCTGTTTTTGGAAGGAATGTTCTTCAAGCAGTGGTGCCTTTCATTTAGGTTACCTGTCTTGTCCCTCCTGTTTCATCCGTGTACTATAACTTTGGTATTGTATCCCACAAGTAAGGATGAAATCTGTGGACTCATCATATATTGAAAAAGAAAAGGAAATTTGTGCTTACATGATAAATTTGTTTCTTTTTCGATACGATGAGTCCACGGCCTGCCCTGTTCTATGAGATAGGTTATTAAATTTCCTTCCTCATTGGCATTTAAAAATTATGCTTCTGTTGAACAGATTTGCAAGGCTGCAACTTGGTCGTCTCTTCATACTTTTTCCAAATTTTACAAATTTGATACTTTTGCCTCGTCTGAGGCTGTTTTTGGGAGAAAGGTTCTTCAAGCAGTGGTGCCTTTCGTTTAGGTTCCTGTCTTGTCCCTCCCTTTCATCCGTGTCCTATAGCTTTGGTATTGTATCCCATAAGTAAGGATGAAATCCGTGGACTCGTCGTATCTTGTAAAAGAAAAGGAAATTTATGCTTACCTGATAAATTTATTTATTTTACGATACGACAAGTCCACGGCCCACCCTGTCATTTTCTAAGACAGGTCTTTATTTTTTGTTAAACTTCAGTCACCTCTGCACCTTGGCTTTTCCTTTCTCTTCCTAACTTCGATCGAATGACTGGGTTGGGAGGGAAGGGAGGAGCTATTTATACAGCTCTGCTGTGGAGCTCTTTGCCTCCTCCTGCTGACCAGGAGGCGATATCCCACAAGTAAGAATGAAATCCGTGGACTCATCGTATCGAAAAAGAAACAAATTTATCAGGTAAGCATAAATTTCCTTTTTTGTTCCTTTCGAAATTTCAAGGGAAATTCTTCCTCTTCCGCCTCCAAGCAGGAACAGTCTAAACCCTCATGGAGACCCAATCGGTCCTGGAATAAGGGGAAACAATCCAAGAAGCCTGCTATTGAATCAGAGTCAGCATAAAGGGTCTGCCCCCGATCCGGGACCGGATCTTGTAGGGGGCAGACTTTCCTTCTTTGCTCAGGCTTGGGTTTGAGATGTTCAGGATCCCTGGGCAGTAAAAATAATGTCCCAGGGATACAAACTAGAGTTCAAAAGTTTTCCTCCCAGAGGCAGATTTCTGCTTTCAAGATTATCTGTAGACCAGACAAAAAGAGAGGCGTTCTTGCGCTGTGTAAGAGACCTCTCCGACCTGGGAGTGATAGTTCCTGTTCCGATTCAGGAACGGGGTCTGGGATTTGATTCCAATCTGTTCGTGGTTCCCAAAAAAGAGGGAACCTTCAGGCCTATTTTAGATCTCAAGAGTCTAAACAAATTCCTCAGAGTACCGTCCTTCAAGATGGAAACTATTCGTTCCATTCTCCCTTTGGTGCAGGAGGGTCAATTTATGACAACTGTGGATTTAAAGGACGCATACTTGCATGTTCCCATTCACAGGGACCATCACAAATTCCTAAGGTTTGCCTTTCTAGACAGACACTTCCAATTCGTGGCTCTGCCCTTCGGGCTTGCCACAGCACCCAGAATTTTCTGAAAGGTTCTGGGTTCGCTGTTTTAGCGGTGCTTCGGTTGCGGGGCATTGCAGTGGTGCCCTACCAGGACAACATCCTAGTCCAGGCGCCATCCTTACATCAAGCAAGATCCCACACGGAAATGTTGCTATCCTTCCTGCGTTCTCACAGATGGAAGGTAAATTTGGAAAGAGTTCCTTAGTTCCAAAGACAAGGGTAACTTTCTTGGGAACCATAATAGATTCCCTATCTATGAAGATTTTTCTGACAGAAGTCAGGAAATCAAAGATCTTCAATACTTGTCTAGCTCTTCAGTCCACTCCTCGGCTATCAGTGGCTCAGTGCATGGAGGTAATCGGGCTGATGGTGGCGGCAATGGACATCATCCCGGTTGCTCGTTTCCACCTCAGACCTCTGTAATTAAACATGCTCAGGCAATGGAACGGAGATTATGCGAACTTGTCTCCTCAAATACTACTGGATCAGGAGACAAGGGATTCTCTTCAATGGTGGTTGTCTCTGGATCATCTTTCACATGGAACCTGCTTTCGCAGACCATCTTGGGTGATTGTGACAACAGACGCCAGCCTTCTAGGATGGGGAGCAGTCTGGGGCTCCCTAAAAGCTCAGGGAGTTTGGACTCAGTCAGAGTTTGTTCTACCTATAAACATTCTGGAGCTGAGAGCGATCTTCAATGCTCTTTTGGCCTGGCCCCCGTTAGTCTCGGTCCGGTTTATCAGGTTCCAGTCGGACAACATAACTTCAGTGGCTTACATCAATCATCAGGAAGGAACGAGGAGTTCCTTAACGATGGCAGAGGTAACCAAAATAATTTAGTGGACCTCGGTGATCCTCATTGCACCAGCTTGGCCTTGCAGGATTTGGCATGCAGATCTGGTGGACATGTCATCTCTGCCACCTTGGAGACTTCCGTTGAGGAAGGACCTTCTAATTCAAGGGCCCTTCCTTCACCCAAATCTAGTTTCTCTGAAGCTGACTGCTTGGAGATTGAACGGTTAATTTTATCCAAGCGGGGCTTTTCAGAATCGGTCATAGAGACCATGATTCAGGCTCGTAAGCCTGTAACTAGAAGGATTTACCATAAGATATGGCGTAAATATCTTTATTGGTGTGAATCCAAGGGCTACTCCTGGAGTAGAGTTAGGATTCCTAGAATTTTGTCTTTTCTCCAAGAGGGTTTGGAGAAAGGATTATCGACAAGTTCTCTAAAGAGACAAATTTCTGCCTTATCTATTTTGTTACACAAACGTCTGGCAGATGTTCCAGATGTACAGTCTTTTTGTCAGGCTTTGGTCAGGATCAGGCCTGTGTTCAAACCAGTTACTCCTCCATGGAGTCTTAATTTAGTTCTCAAAGTTCTTCATGGGGCTCCGTTTTAGCCTATGCATTCCTTAGATATTAAGTTGTTATCTTGGAAAGTTTTATTTCTTGTTGCTATTTCTTCTGCTCGTAGAGTGTCAGAGCTCTCGGCATTACAGTATGAGTCTCCTTACCTTATTTTTCATTCAGATATAAGGTAGTTTTACGTACTAAATTAGGATTTCTTCCTAAAGTAGTTTCTGATCAGAACATTAATCAGGAGATTGTTATTCCTTCGTTGTGTCCTAATCCTACATCTTAGAAGGAAAGGCTTCTACACAATTTGGATGTGGTTCGTGCCTTAAAGTTTTACCTGCAGGCGACTAAGGATTTTTCGTCAGTCTTCTGCCTTGTTTGTGCTTTTCTCAGGAAAACGTAAGGGACAGAAAGCTACGGCGACTTCCCTTTCTTTTTGGCTGAAGAGTTCCATATGTTTTGTATATGAGACTGCTGGACAGCAGCCTCCAGAGAAAGTTATGGCTCATTCCACGAGGGCTGTTGCTGCCTCATGGGCATTCAAGAATGAAGCTTCTGTGGAACAGATTTGCAAGGCTGCTACTTGGTCCTCTCTTCACACTTTTTCAAAGTTCTACAAATTTGAAACTTTTGCCTCGGCTGAGGCCTCTTTTGGGAGAAAGGTTCTTCAAGCAGTGGTGCCTTCCGTTTAGGTTCCCTGTCTTGTCCCTCCCGTATCATCTGTGTACTCTAGCTTGGGTATTGATTCCCAGTAGTAATTAGATGATCCGTTGACTCATCGTGTCATTAAAAAGAAAAGAAAATTTTATGCTTACCTGATGATAAATTTTTTCTTTTTTGACACAATGAGTCCACGGCCCGCCCTGTTTTTGATAGGTTGTTGATTTTTATAAACTTCAGACACCTTTGCACCTTGTTACTTCCTTTCTCTCCTTTACTTCGGTCGAATGACTGGGTTGGGAGGGAAGGGAGGTGATATTTAACAGCTTTGCTATGGTGCTCTTTGCCGCCTCCTGCAGGGCAGGAGTGGTATTCCCAGTAGTAATTAGATGATCCGTGGACTCATCGTGTCAAAAAAGAAATACATTTATCAGGTAATCAGATAAGCTTAAATTTTCTTTTTTTTTTATACTGGGCTTTAATTCATTAAAGTTTACAATCACTTTAAATCAAATCCATCCTGGTTTTACTCCTAAAAACACTGACCAAAAGTAGAAATGTTAAAGGGATAGTTAAATCAAAACTAAACTTTCATCATTCAGATAGGGCATGCAATTTCAAACAAGTTTTCATTTTACTTTTATCATCACATTTGCTTTGTTCTCTTGGTATCCTTTGTGGAAAGCTAAACCTAGGTAGACTCATATGCTAATTTATAATCCCTCGAAGGCCACCTCCTTATCTCTGCATTTTGACAGTTTTTCGCAGTTAGACAGCGCTAGTTCATGTATGCCATATAGATAACGTGCTCATGCATGTGGAGTTACTTAGGAGTCAGCACTGATTGGCTAAAATGCAAGTGTCTCTGTATGTATTTAGTCTCCCTAAGGGAAAAGGGGGCAACCAGACGTGGACTTCTTGCTCAGTGTGATTAGAGGGTTATGGCTACACCTCTCTGACGAGGCCAAAACAATAGTCTAGGGTTGCTGTGTTCCTTGCTCAGAGAGGAATTGCCTGGTATTTTGGCGCTGGACTGACCGTGATAGGCGGGATCAGACTGATATATTACAGGAAAGTTCTAAAAAGCATTACTGGGCTTAAAGAAGCTCCACCCAGGTGGTAAATTGCCATAGAACAGGCTAACAATGGTATTAAGCCAGTTGTTTGTTCCTGTGAGTGCCCTTCTCTCTCTGTGTATTTATTATCCCTAAAATGCAAGTCTGTCAAAAGAACTGAAATAAGGGGGCAGTCTTCAGAGACCTAGATACAAGGTAATCACAGAGGTAAAAAGTATATTAATATAACACTGTTGGTTATGCAATACTGGGGAATGGTACATAAAGGGATTAGTTATCCTTTTAAACAATAACAATTTTCAAGTAGACTTGTCCTTTAAGATACAAAGAACAGGCGGGATGGTGTGAAATAATACCCAAAACCAAATGCTTTTTTCAGTGTGTAAGGTTATTGGCATGTGTAAAATGAAACCTTCCCCAGGATGGATTAACATTGCAGAAGTTTTATCTGATGGATACATAGGTATGTATCCAACTGTCATGTTTGACCAATGATTGTATTTTATGTTTAGATCATTCTTATTGGATATTGTAACAAAGAAGAAAAATAAACAAATGAACCTTGGTTACAATGTAAAGAGTTATGCTGATTATGACAAATGTTTCCAGCCCCTTCCGATGGGTTGACTGGTAGGTGGAGATCACCTGACCTCTAGAGTACAATTCGGGATAGGAGTTCAATCAAAGTCTAAGAGTCTTTTTTACCTAGGTCTTGTCTGTTGACTTCCATTCTTTGGTTGCCTTTAGAAGTGTCTAGGTTATGGCTTCTCCTCCTTGTTTCTATCCTTCAATGGATATTTCAGTATCAGCTAAAACATAGTCTTGAACAGTATAACATGTAAACCATTATATTATGTAACAAAATTTTAAGTATATGGGGGTAAATTTGAGTTAGAAAGGTGGATAAGGAAGTGTGGAGAAAAGAATAAATAATAAAAAAAGACGGGGGGGAGTAAGGATGAGGGGAGGGATAGGGAAAGACCTAGTGAGGTACAAATGTCATGTATTGTAAATTTGTATATCTTGTTTAATTGAGTCTTTTAGGATGTAATCAGTTGAGTTAAGGGATATATTCCCCCTTTAAGCTAAATAAACCAATCATTTTGTGTTAGTGTTATTTCCTGTAGGTACTCCGCTAGTCACATTATCTCCCTTCATAATCCAGTAAAAACAGATTTTCTGGAAAGATTCCTTGTATCCATTATCCAGGATGCTGACTCATACATCTTATATGTTAAACTTATTTTGTTTCTAACTTCTAACCAATCAGGTCCCCCTGTTTTCCAACGCCTGACCAAAACTAAGTTCGATATGTTCATCTAGTAGTGTATTAATTAGAATTGACAATAGTCGCTAAATCTCCTTGATATCCCTACACTCCCACCACATATGTTTGTAAGTACCGTTTGCCCCACATTCTCTGTAGCACAGTTTGGTGTTCCCTTTAGATGTGTGTGATGTCCTCTCTGGTGTAAGGTACCATCTAAAAGCAGTCTTAATTGCGTTTTCCCTTAAGTCAGCGCTGAGTAGTCCATTAGTAATTGACCCAAGTATTTTGTCCCATGTTTGTTTTTCTATGTGTGCATCCAAATCCTTCTCCCATTTGAGTATCATTGGAGATTTTACTGTATTGTTAAATAATTGGATAGCTAAGTATACTGGATATGGCCTGTTTCGGTCTAGTATGTGAACTATACAAGTGTTCTAGTATAGATTTTGGTTGGGATACTATAGCTAAGTATACTGGATATGGCCTGTTTCGGTCTAGTATGTGAACTATACAAGTGTTCTAGTATAGATTTTGGTTGGGATACTACTTTACAGTATTTTTGTAGTGATGATATTAGTTGAAGATGTAAATACCAATGGAGTTTTTGCGGGGCTATTTTATCTTGTAGTTGAGTGTAGGTCAATAACATTTTATTCCAATGATTGTATTTTAAAAGTATTTCCTAATGTTTTCCATTATTGTTTGAAAATTAAATAACTTTTCCCATTTTGTCAAAAAAAGAACAGTTCAGGGAATCATTTTCTCATGTCCGCATCTATTCTCATCCTTTTATAAAGGATTTTCCCAGTTTTCATACTAAACGGTAGACTATACAGGATCTTTAGGAAATTATTAGCACCTTCCGACTGCTGATTATCGCGGCCAATGCCTTTAAGGTGCCACAAGTGTCTCGGGGGGTGACACTTATGTTCCTGCTGTCACAGCTGAATAACGCTCACTAAAGGCCTTGGACATACAACTTTGTATTTCACCAATACCTAAAACCTTCATTTTTAAATTTAAATTACGTGTGGCCGCTCTGTATAATGTCGTATTCGCCTTGACCTGATGTTAGTTCAGTATGTTGTCATTTGACAGAGCGGTAATACAGTAGTGGGAGCTAGGTGAAAGCCAATAGCAAGAGGCATTAATGTGCAGCCACCAATTGGCAGCCTCTGACCTACCTAGGTATACTTTTCAACAAAGGATACAAACAGAACAAAAATGATACTAGAAATACATTTGAACGTTATTTAAAATTGCTGCTGTATCTGAATAATGAGAGAACAATTTGTTTTTCATGTTTTTATCTGCTGTGCACACTGTGTCTTCTTGCCTATTCTAGCCCCTCCTATTGTTCTATTATTTCCCTATTGTTTTCTCCTCCTCACTTACATTTCCCTGTCTCTTCTCCCCAGCAACCTACCTTCTCCGGCTCCGAACTCAAGCTGGGTTCAGTTTTAGGCTGTGACATAGGAACCTGCATTTCCCAGGAGAGTACATTGTCCTTTCTGCGTTGAGAGTCACCAAAGTCGCTGTGTGACTCATTGTGACGTTTTTATCATTGAGGAGCTGTGTGGGGCTCAGAGTGGCATTTGCTGCATCTCTTCTTCCCTTCTTTATACTGCTCCTCCTGTCTGTGCTCCCTGCATGGGTTGGGTACATTAGTCCAGCCTGACGAGTCTCATTCCTCACCCTAGCTCTGCTCCCTACACATTCATTCCCTTGTATGTGATCCCCTTAGTCAGTGCATGGGCTGGGTGGGTTGGCATTGCTCAACCTGGCACTCTGTGTAATTAGGCTGGCTTCCCCACTACACTGCCAGGCATGCCAACCGGATGTGACAGGGAAGTGTCTGTGATATCAGGGCACCAATGAGGAGTCTATAGCTGCCACTACCCACTCTGGATGGGATCTCTCTGTCTGCTGGTGGATTAGCAGGGGATACCCAGCACTGGGGGCAGGATTAATATGTCTGTGTCTTGTCTTGTAACCATGAAACTTATTTATTATTAAATTGTGAACAAACTGTATATAGGAAGAAATAAACTGACTGTGCTGTACCTCTCTGTATGTTCTGTACTTTAATATCCTGCACCTTCTGCTAATTCAGCTCTGAAAGTATCACACTGCATCAGTGATTACCCAACCTTTTCCTGCCACCATCCCCTTGGTTTCCTAAACTTGCCATCAGCACCCTCTGCCTAAGCCAATACAAATATTATTCACCATTGCAGTGCACAAGCCTAACGCGGATAACTACCCAATGAATTCAACTTTAGTTAAATTATAACTGAAACGTTTGTTTTATTCTATATGTATTTTCTTTCCTAGGACATTGAGAGTTCATAACGTCATTCCAATAACTAGTGGGATATTCAACTCCTGACAAGGATGAGGAGGCAAAGAGCACCCCAGCAAAGCTGTTAAGTTTAACTTCCCTTACCCATCATCCACAGTCATTCTCTTTGCCTCTGTCAATGCAGGTTGTGCGAAGTTGGTGTCTGAAAATAATAATCCTTTTATGGGTAGTTTCCCTGCAAGCAAGGATTTGGGTGTAGCTGTGTCTACGTCAATCTTTTGAGTAGAAGTAGTGGTGGCTTTTAGCAGTTAGAAGGCGGCGAAGAAGTCTTTGCTTTACCTCTAACATTTTGCTACCCCTTTGTAGAAAGCCAGGATTGGTTATTCTGCTCTTTCTTTTAACCACAGGTCCATGACAGGGTGCCCAGTGCCTGTCATACCGGTGTAGCTGCTTTTCTGCCCTGCAGCTGGATCCACAGGTAAGTGACTCTTCCTTTCTAGGTTTGGAAGGACAGCACTTCAGAGGTTAACCCTCTAGTGCAGTGTTTCCCAACTGCGGTCCTCAAGTACCCCAACAGTCCTGATTTTCATTATAGCTGAACTAGAGCACAGGTGAAATAATCATCTGATGGATGAGAGCAGGTTGGTTACTGATCAGCTATAATGAAAAGCAGGCCTGTTGGGGGTACTTGGGGGCTGCGGTACTAGGTATTAGACATACATCGGAGACATTTATTCTTGGGAGATGTATACTGTATTTATTCCAGCTTCCCCTTTAAGAAGTCAGTATTTCTGCATTAGGTTACGGATTTAAAAATCAGTTGTTTATTTTTCGTTCTCTTATGTGTGGCGCAGTTACTTTCCCAGCTGCTCACGTGTTTTCTGTACCTCCGGTTTTACGGAGCAGATCTTAGTGAGCTATTAGGTTGGATTGAAGGTTGTTTAATATGTCGGCTTAGCCTGTTTATCCGATCGGAGGTCCTTCAGCTAAGATTGTTATGCTTAGAGAAGGAACTAGTAAAGAGTCAACAGGATATCGTTTGAAGCAGTTCACATCATCTCCTGTCTTGCTAGTGGGGGTTTTCACTCTGGTCCAGTAGGAACTTCAGATATTGTCTGAAGTTTAATCTTATTCCTCAAATTTATTTTACTAATTGTACTGTGATAATTATTATTTTATGTACTAGTGGGGCCTGTTCTCTTACACTATGGAAGATCGGGATCAGTCTATCTCTTTAGACAAGAGTTTGTTATGCTTAGAGAACCAGATTACCCTACCAATGCAGTTTTGTTCTACATGTTTAGAAAAAACTTTAAAATGTAAAGAAAAAATTCTCCCTACAGAACCAAGTGTCTCTCAGGACATTGCTGGGCGTTACATGCCTCAGCTTTCTCCCCATATGTCCCAAGCCTTAATTGTTTCTCATACAGTGCCTTCTGTTTCCTCTCATCCTCCTGGGGGTGTTTATTTACCAGGGGATTTAGCTGCTCAGATAACTTCTTCAGTTTCTGCGGCTTTGTCTGCTTTCCCTAATCCGGGTAAGCATAAGAGGAAATCTAAGAATTTGTCTGCTAATAAGGTTTCTGGTGCTTCTAAATCTGTGTTAGTCAACCTTTCTCAAATGTCTGATGAAGAAGATACTTCAGTAGCTTCTGAAGGTGAGATCTCAGACTCTGACACTCTAGCAGAAAAATCTTCACATTCTGAAGAGACTAATTTTAAATTTAAACTTGAACACCTCCGATTACTATTGAAGGAGGTCCTATCTACGTTAGACGACTCTGAACCTTCGGTTTTTGTCAACCCCAAGAAGTCATCTAAACGTAACAGATATTATGATTCCCCTACGTCTGAGGATGTTTTTCCTGGTTCAGACAAGATGTCTGAAATTATAGCTCAGGAATGGGATAAGCCAGGGGTTACTTTTTCCCCTTCCCCTGTTTTTAAAAAGATGTTTTCTGTTGCTGACTCTTTTCGTTACTTATGGCGTACAGTGCCTAAAGTAGAAGGAGCTATCTCTACTCTTGCTAAAAGAACTACTATTCCAATAGAGGATAGTTGTTAATTTAAAGATTCAATGGATAAGAAGCTAGAGGCTTACTTAAAAAAGATGTACATCCATCAAGGATAACCGTGGCAACCTGCGGCAAGTATTGCTACGGTTGCGGGAGCTGCATCTTATTGGTGTGATGCCCTGTCTGATTTGATATCAGAGGAAACAACAAAAGAGGAGATCAAAGATAGGATCAAAGCTCTGAAACTGGCCAATTCATTTATCAGTGATGCTAACATGCAGGTAATTCGTCTGGGAGCTAAGATGTCTAGCTTCACTATTCTAGCTCGCAGAGCACTATGGTTAAAATCTTGGTTGGCGTATGTTTCCTCAAAATCCAAACTTTTGGCTTTACCTTATAAGGGTAAAACTCTGTTTGGGCCTGGTCTGGCAGATATCATTTTAGAAATTACAGGTGGAAAGGGATCCTTCCTTCCTCAGGACAAGAAGAATAGACCTAGAGGTCTTCAGACTTCTAATTTTCCTTCCTTTCGTAACTTTAACGGACAAAAGTCCTCCTCTTCCTCTTCGAAACCAGATCAACCCAGATCTTCTTGGAAATCCAACCAGCCCTGGAACAAGGGAAAACAAACCAAGAAGCCTTCTGCTGACTTTAAATCAGCATGAAAGTTCCGCCTCTGATTCTCTGTTTTGTCAAGCCTGGATACGCGATGTCCCAGACCCTTGAGCGGTAGACATAGTATCCCAGGGTTACAGAATGGGACTCAAGTCTTGTCCTCCAAGAGGCAGATTTCTCCTGTCAAGATTATCCTCAAACAAAATTCAAACAGAACAAAGTCCAAGCACTAAAGGATTATCGCTTCAATGTCAGAAAATACCCTGTGATTGCTGAGAATAACCCGGAATTTAAAATACTTCAGTTATTGATAATCCTAGACCTGTCTCGGTCTCCAAATGCAGGCACTATTGAGCCTCTACTATTGAAGCCTTTTGTGCAAACATAAATATGTGTACAGGTAATGTGCAAGCTAACAGTTCTTAGGTATGCTGCGGTAAAAACTTGAATTCTGTCTTACCCACTTTCTGCCGATTGAAGCTGCTGTAAATGAGCGTTCCGCCTATGTGTGTGTGTGTGTGTGTGTGTGTGTCGGTCCACAGGAGCAAACAAACAAACAGACCTTCCCTGGTCCCGCTCCCTCCTCGATCACTTTGAATGGCGGCTTTCACTGCTCCAGCCTCTGTATCGGACTTTGGTGTGGTAAGAAGATCCTTCCGTCTATATACAGGTGTCGGTCCACAGGAGCTGTTGAATTCACTTGGTCTCGCTCCCTCCTCGATCTTTCCTCTGACGGCTCTCGTTTATTCAGACTTCCTTCCTCCAATCTGTAGCTGCAAACATTACGATAATTTCCGGAACTCCATCTCGCTCTTTACCCAGGGTCTGACTTCTGTATCAGATGTTGTCCGTGCTCTCTCTGCCCCAATGATATACAAATCTTGTACGATCAGACGATCAAATGAGGAGCACCAGACTTAGATTCTTTGTATATAAAACTTAACCTTTATTCAGCTAACCGGCTTGTTTAAAACTTCATCAAATCCATAATGACATAACACAGATAGCTCAGTATTTCTCCTGCTTACGCGTTTCGGCAATAGCCGTAGTCATAGCTTGCCAAAGCTATCTTCAATGCCCTAGCAGCGTGGCCCCAACTGTAGTTGGTCCGGTTTATAAGATTTCTATCGGACAACATCATCCAGTGGCTTACATCAACCACCAGGGAGGGACTCGTTCCTTAGCCATGAAGAAGGTAACTCGCATTCTACAGTGGGTGGAAGCCCATGATTGCTTTCTGTCTGCTATCCACATTCCAGGAGTGGACAACTGGGAAGCAGATTTTCTGAGCAGACAGACCTTTCTTGCCGGGGAGTGGGCTCTCCATCCGGAAGTGTTCTCTCAGATATCCCTCAAGTTTGGGGTTCCAGAGTTGGACCTGATGGCGTCCCGAAAAAACGCCAAGGTTCCAAAGTACGGTTTAAGATCAAGAGATCCTCAGGCTGTTCTGATAGATGCTCTAGCAGTTCCTTGGAGGTTTTCTCTGGCTTATCTGTTTCCTCCATTTGCTCTCCTTCCACAAGTCATTGCTCGTATCAAACAGGAGAGAGCATGGCCTCGCAGGATCTGGTTTCTGGATCTAGTGAGAATGTTATCTCTACCTCCTTGGAGGTTACCTCAGAGGAAAGACCTTCTACTTCAGGGTCCTTTCCTCCATCCAAACCTAGATTTTCTGCAGCTAACTGCTTGGAGATTGTACGCTTAGTTCTGTCTAAACGTGGTTTCTTTTACAAGATACGACAAGTCCACGGATTTCATCCTTACTTATTGGATATCGCCTCCTGGTCAGCAGGAAGAGGCAAAGAGCACCACAGCAGAGCTGTATATATAGCTCCTCCCTTCCCTCCCACCCCAGTCATTCTCTTTGCCTGTGTTAGTGATAGGAAGAGGTAAAGTGAGGTGTTAGTTTAGTTTCTTCAATCAAGCGTTTATTTTATTTATTTTTATTTTATTTTAAATATTTTATTGAGGTTTACAAAACACATATCGTACATTGAAAATTCAATTTTCTCAGAGTACATGTTACAATAATATATAGGTCCATAATAAACAAAAAGAAAAGCATATTAAACAGTAATCTTCATAATGACTATGAAATTATCTAGCCCAACATTAAATACCATTACTATTCAAAGTAAACATATCACTGGCTCATAAGCCAATCATAGCCAAAATGCTTGAGTAATAAACTTGTGTCAGTAACATTGCTTGCTCTAACAATCTGCTCCTTAAATCGAAATATAAAAGTGAAACCTCATTTTTAATTATATTTTCTACTAGAACAAATATAGTCCCTCAGATGCAACATAATAGAGGAAGTAGTAGATAAAATAGGAAAGGGGTTCTTAATGGCCGCTATATTAATGTAGCTATATAATAGGTATCAGGGAAAGGTGCAATAGAATCTGCGTTCCTATGTTTAACTAGTAAACAAATTTGAGGGGGAGGGCGGAGCCGCTACTCTAGAAATTATTGTCTCAGGGCGAACTTTATGAATATAATCTCCTAGCAAAGATTTCCTAAAGCCATTGAGAGTGTACAGTCTTTGCTTGGCCTGTAGGGGGGGATGCAAAATGATTAAGGGGCTTATAGCTGATATGTAGCAGAATGTTTTAACGGTAAGCATATTATAAGCAATGCCATGAGAGCAGAGTCCACACAGCTATGGGTATAATCTTTAAGTGGAACTATCCCTAGGCAACAAAGAATAAACACACTCGTTATAACTTCCCTATATGTATATATACACTTTGAGTCATTTAAGGTGGTAGGGTATATGATAGAATATTAGCGAATATGAATCATGCAAGCTCACATGGCGCTATATAATGCAACTTAAAGTATTAAATAGGTATATGTGCCTTAATAAATTGCAGCATAAAGTAGCTAAGGACTCATCTTAACTTTAAATAATGGATGTTATGATTGTCACCCAACTTTGTAGGAGGGAATAAGTAATATCCATTAGTTATATAAGAGGTTGGGACCAATATGTGGCTATCTGTTCCTATAGCATGTGAAGGTGAAACGGTCTCTAGACCAATGTATGTCTTATCTTAAACAAGAATACAACTTTGCTGTCAACATTAATAGTAAATAGAGAAACAAGTAGCCGCCAAGGAAGTTGTAGTATAAAATGTAACTTTTATTAAATGTATCCAGTAAAAGAGAGAATAATATATACTGGGGGGACAATGTTGAGAAGAGAGGAGTAAGCAACAGGCTTACGCGTTTCGGCCACAAAGGGCCGTAATCATAGCCTAATGGTTACAAATCTGACCGTCCATTTAAAAGCAATAAAAGTTTCTAATTGGCTAATACAGATACACACCTCTCTATCTTAAATCAACATACAATTCAGAATCTAATAGCAGCAAAGGATCATAGGAATTTAATGAATAAAACTAACATCACAGTTACTTTAATAGAAAATAAATAAATTAAATAGATGTATATTGAATTCATATATAACAAAGGGCATGTAATATGGAACATATTTAAACTTAGCATAGGTTATAAGAAACAGTGATATTGAAACAGAACAATGCGGTAGGTGGATAGGAATAATGAATACAAAAATGGATAGGGTAAATACATAGTAACAAGTACAACAAAATACATATATATACAATAACTAAAATGTATTAAATTAATACATGGTGGATATAGATCTCGCTACAATTTCATCAAAATGTAGTTAAAGTACTTGTAAAAAATAATGTATATACCATAAAAATGACAGCAGCAGAATCACTCCCAATAATTAATCAGATCATAATCTGAGTTTAAGCCACTAGGTTATTGTGTATTGAGTTTAAAAACCCAGAACATCTCATGTTTATTGAGAAGTTTGACTCTGTTCATACCAGGTTTGGGAGCAGACACTTTTTCAATTACACACCACTTGAATGTGCTAAGATCTTTCTGATGAAACTGCACAAAATGTTGTACAATATGAGAGGTATATTTACCTAGGCTTATCGTAGAAAAATGTTCTCTAATTCTAGAAGACACTTCCCTAGTAGTGAGTCCTACATATTGTAGATGGCAAACTTCACATGTGATAAGATATATAACAAAAGTGCTAGTGCAATTATGGCAACCAAAAATGCGATATGATTCACCAGTAGCCATGGAATTGAAGGTATCAGAAATCTGAGCATGGTCGCAGGGCTTCCACTTTCTGTGTCCACACCTGAACATACCATTGTGAAGCAGCCATGAACTGTTCCTACTGGAACTAATGTTAGTAAGTTTAGTGGGTGATACATAGTTGCCAATAGTCTTACACTTGCGGTATGAACACCTAAGGCCCTGTTTTACAGTATCTTGTAATTTGTCATCAGCTGAAAGCAAGGAAAAATGTTTTTTGACAATCTTGAATATGTCGCTATATTGAGCGCTGTATTCCGTTACAAAAGTAACTCCTTTATGACTATCTCTCCTGTCAGATACTCTATCCGTCAAAAGAGAGTGCCAATCTAATTTGTCAACCTCCCCTCTGGCCCTATTAATCACTTTAGAAGAATATCCTCTGGCCAATAGTCTAGTGCTCAGTTCATTGGCTTCCTGTACATATTCATTTTGCACAGAATAATTTCATCTCAGCCTAATGAACTGGCCTTTGGCCACAGCATAAGGAACATGAGGGGGGTGACAACTGGAGGCCTCAAGAAGAGTGTTACCAGAAAAAGGCTTGCGGTAAACTCTCGAATGTATGGGACCATCTGCATTTGCTTTTAACTGTATATCCAAAAAATGGATTTGTTCCCTATCAAATTCAAAAGTGAACCCCAAGCCAATCTGGTTATCATTGAGAAAATCAATAAATGCCTGTTCTAGAGACCCATCCCAGATAATTAACAGATCATCTATGTTGCGTTGAAAAACCAATATTTGAGACCTGTATGGGTTCATATCTCCAAAGATGTGGGACCGCTCCCACCAACCCAAAAACAGGTTGGCATAGGAGGGGGGCACATTTCACCCCCATAGCGGTCCCACATCTCTGGAGATAGAAGACATTTTCAAAACAGAAAAAATTGTGGGTCAAAAGAAAAGATGTAACCCTGATGACAACTTTTGAAAAGAATCACTGTAATCAGTATAATATCTCAAAAAGTACTCAATGGCCTTTAGGCCAGCCTCGTGAGGAATGGAAGTGTACAGCGCCACAACATCCACTGTAAGCCAATTGGATGTGGGCGTCCAACTAATCTGATTAAGGATGTTCAAAACATGCTTAGTATCTCTGGTGTAACTAGGCAAAAAAATGACCAATGGTTGTAAGATGCAATCTAGCCAACATGAAAGGTTCTCCATAATGGAATTGATGCTACTCACTATAGGGCGACCCACTACATTAGTGAGACCCTTGTGGACCTTTGAGAGATGATGGAACGGGGGGACATGAGGAGACTCAATGATGAGAAATTTAGCCGTCTCAGTGTCTAAAAAACCTTCCTCTGCTCCATCATCTACCAAACACCGTAGTTCATTCTGAAATCTAGTAGTAGGGTCACAAGGGAGGATGGTTTAGTCAGTACCATTATTAAGTTGACGATGGGCTTCCTTAACATAATCAGCCCTGTTCATGACTACAACCGATCCTCCCTTGTCCGCAGCCTTAATAACCAGCTGTGTATTGGAGCGTAGCTCATTTAAAGCTTCCCTTTCTTTCATGGTAAGATTGAAATGGATGTTATCCTGGGTATATTTAAAGGGACACTGAACCCAAATTTTTTTCTTTTGTATTTCAGAAAGAGCATGCAATTTTAAGCAACTTTCTAATTTACTCCTATTATCAATTTTTCTTCGTTCTCTTGCTGTCATTATTTGAAAAAGAAGGCATCTAAGCTTTTTTTTGGTTTCAGTACTCTGGACAGCACTTTTTTATTGGTGGATGAATTTATCCACCAATCAGCAAGGACAACCCAGGTTGTTCACCAAAAATGGGCCGGCATCTAAACTTACATTTTTGCATTTCAAATAAAGATACCAAGAGAATGAAGAAAATTTGATGATAGGAGTAAATTAGAAAGTTGCTTAAAATTTCATGCTCAATCTGATTCACGAAAGAAAAATTTTGGGTACAGTGTCCCTTTAAGGTTCTTAAGATCCCTTTCAACTCTTTTAAAGAATGTTTCAAGGATGGAGCACCTACTCTGTATCGGATAAAAATCCGACTTGTTTGTAACCTGGGTAGCACATTATTAACAGAGCAAAGGGAATTACCCTCCTGTGCCAGAGTTTCAAGGGACATGAGATCACACTTCACTATCTTACAGTGATTCTTTTCAGAGATGTGGGACCGCTATGTGGGCGAAATTTGCCCCCTCCTATGCCAACCTGTTTTTGGGTTGGTGGGAGCAGTCCCACATCTTTGGAGATATGAACCCATATGTGACAAGACCAATCTCGCCACTGTGCATTGGAGGAGCCTGGTTGCCCGCCTGTGGCCTTTAGACTATGGCCCCATGTTGAAATGCTTGCTTTTCCCCTGCAAAGACACAAAAGCTGGGTCATTCAGTACTTGCCCTATTTGAACAGTAATACCCCAGATAGCTATGCCATGTAGCCCATTTGTATAATGAAAGATTTTGCTCCATGGCAATTGAACTGTATTTCTCTGCCTGTGATAATTACATCAACCATTGTGTAAGGTAATTGTATCAACCATTGTGTAAGGTAATTGTATCAACCATTGTGTAAGGTAACTGCATCACCCATTGTGTAAGGTAATTGTATCACAGACAGAGGGGAGGATTTTGTGTGGGAGTGTCTCAGAGTATTGTATGTGTTTATTGGTTGTTTTACAAAACCCTGTGTGTGGTACTAATGTGTAAGAATGTATATTTAAGAACAATAAACACACAGCTCTGGCTGATTCCTGTTTTACCCTCAAGACGGAGCTTGGTCTCGTGTTTGGGGGGAAGTGCTACTTTGAATTATTCTTTTGCCTGTTCCAGGAGAGAAGGATTTAGTGTATTTTCCCTGTTCAGTGTATTAACTGGGTTCGTGTGTTATTCCTGTATCAAGAGCATCTTTCATCTGGTATTAACCCTCGATATCAGGGTTATACTGTTACAATTGGTGGCAGTGGTGGGATGGTCCTCATTGCCCAGAAGAGCAACTACACATCCCGGAATTTACAACTTGGGGGCAACGCATGTCCCAGTACAGCGACCCTATAAGCAACAGAATGGAACCAGCAGTGTTATACAAGAAGGAGGACCTGGATGGCCGGGATGCTTTAAGGAAAGGCATCTGGTACCAGGCCCTGGATAATGTACAATACCAGCAGGGTGAGAGTCTCCCCAGTGAAGAGCAGCAGTTGCAGAAGCAAGTGGCCCTGCGGATGCCCTTCCTGGGAGAGCAGCCCCTGGAGGAATGGGTGAAGGAACTAGAGCACCGGGTATGGCAGGAGCTATGGCTGGAGGATGCCTACCAGGCGCTCTGGTGGTATATGGCACAGTATAAACCCTGGACAGCCAAGCATGACAAACCAGAGGGAGAGGAGTTTGATGGTCCTGGCTTGTTATGGGAGTCCTTTGCAGAGCCTGAGTTTGGGAGCCCTGCGCAGACCAGACTTCAGGACATTTTCCACGAGAGGGAGGCTAGGCATGACTGGGATGACTCCCATTAGGTAGAGCAAGACTTGGCTCACCTAGCAACCCTGGAGTGGGAACTGGAGCAGGACTACCGAGATCTCTTCCACTCCATTGGGAAGGCTCAGCAGGACAGCAAGGTGACAGACCCAGATCCAGACCCATTCAGCTGGGAAGATATTGTGGAGATTTACTGGGAAGGACCCCAGGTGGCCGGTGATGATGGGACCAAGGTCTCTCCACTGGTCCTGCAGGGAATTGGGAGCCCAGTCTCCATTCCCCAGCGGCAGGCTGAGTTACAGGGGGCAGAGACAGTTGGTCCTGTCCCCCAGCAGCAGAGGAATATGCAGGGAATTGGAAGCCCAGTCTCCATTCCCCAGCGGCTGGAAGTACGTATGGGAGAGGAGCTTGTTACCCCCTCTCCCCAGCGGCAGCTTAACGCACCAGGGGGAGACAGTAAGCCCCACAACCGTGCAGATGGCACTGTGGTCTCTGCACTTACAGCACAGAAGGTAGGGATAGTTGGTCCTGTCCCCCAGCAACAGGGCTGTTTAGCCAAAGGGGAGACAGTTGGTCTCCCCCCACAGCAGCCTGGTGCTTTGTCCAAAGGGGAGACGATCGGTCTCCCCCTCCAGCAGCACAGCTATGTATCCAAAGGGGAGACAGTCGGTCTCCCCCTCCAGCAACCAGGCTCCCACCAGGCTACTTCCGTGGTAGTGCTGGCACCAGGGCAGAGTACAGCTGGTCTCTGCCCACCTCGCAACCCACCAATTCAGCGTACCAGTCCCCCACACAGCCGTGGTGAGGCACCTGGACATGGACAAGTTTCTCCTCTACCCAGGTGTAGTGACCATTTATTGTGGGTTGGCTGTACTGCTGATTGTGTTTTGTGGGTGGGTTGCTGGACTAACCAGGGCACTGACCGGCAGGAGGTCAGATACCCTGTTAGTCTGTTTGGAAAAGTGGAGAGATGTGACGAGACCAATCTCGCCACTGTGCATTGGAGGAGCCTGGTTGCCCGCCTGCTGCCTTTAGACTATGGCCCCATGTTGAAACGCTTACTTTTCCCCTGCAAAGACACGAAAGCCGGGTCATTCAGTACTTGCCCTATTTGAACAGTGATACCCCAGATAGCTATGCCATGTAGCCCATTTGTATAACGAAAGACTTTGGCTCCATGGCAATTGAACTGTATTTCTCTGCCTGTGATAATTACATCAACCATTGTGTAAGGTAATTGTATCAACCATTGTGTAAGGTAATTGTATCAACCATTGTGTAAGGTAATTGTATCAACCATTGTGTAAGGTAACTGCATCAACCATTGTGTAAGGTAATTGTATCAACCATTGTGTAAGGTAAATGCATCAACCATTGTGTAAGGTAATTGTATCAACCATTGTGTAAGGTAACTGCATCAACCATTGTGTAAGATAACTGCATCAAGTGGCCCTGCGGATGCCCTTCCTGGAAGAGCAGCCCCTGGAGGAATGGGCGAAGGAACTAGAGCACCGGGTATGGCAGGAGCTATGGCTGGAGGATGCCTACCAGGCGCTCTGGTGGTATATGGCAAAGTATATACCCTGGACAGCCGAGCATGACAAACCAGAGGGAGAGGAGTTTGATGGTCCTGGCTTGTTATGGGAATCCTTTGCAGAGCCTGACTTCGGGAGCCCTGCGCAGACCAGACTTCAGGACATTTTCTATAAGAGGGAGGCTAGGCATGACTGGGATGACCCCCGTGAGGTAGAGCAAGACCTGGCTCACCTAGCAACCCTGGAGTGGGAACTGGAGCAGGACTACCGATATCTCTTCCACTTCATTAGGAAGGCTCAGCAGGACAGCAAGGTGACAGATCCAGACCCGTTCAGCTGGGAAGATAGTGTGGAGTTTTACTGGGAAGGACCCCAGGTGGCCGGTAGAGATGGGACCGAGGTCTCTCCACCGGTCCTGCAGGGAATTGGGAGCCCAGACTCCATTCCCCAGCGGAAGGCTGAGTTACAGGGGGCAGAGACAGTTGGTCCTGTCCCCCAGCAGCAGAGGAATATGCAGGGAATCGGGAGCCCAGTCTCCATTCCCCAGCGGCAGGCCGAGTTACAGGGGGCAGAGACAGTTGGTTCTGCCCTCCATCAGCAGAGTGAGATACAGGGGATTGGGAGCCCAGTCTCCATTCCCCAGCGGCTGGAAGTACGTATGGGAGAGGAGCTTGTTACCCCCTCTCCCCAGCAGCAGCTTAACGCACCAGGGGGAGACAGTAAGCCCCACAACCGTGCAGATGGGACCGTGGTCTCTGCACTTACAGCACAGGGGGTAGGGATAGTCGGTCCTGTCCCCCAGCAACAGGGCTGTTTAGCCAAAGGGGAGACGATCAGTCTCCCCCTCCAGCAGCACAGCTTTGTATCTAAAGGGGAGACAGTCGGTCTCCCCCTTCCACAACCAGGCTCCAACCAGGCTACTTCTGTGGTAGCGCTGGCACCAGGGCAGAGTACCACTGGTCTCTGCCCACTCAGCAACCCACCAAGGCAGCCTACCAGTCCCCCGCACAGCCGTGGTGAGGCACCTGGACATGGACAAGATTCTCCTCTACCCAGGTGTAGTAACCATTTATTGTGGGTGGGCTGTACTGCTGATTGTGTTTTGTAGGTGGGCTGCTGGACTAACCAGGGCACTGACCGGCAGGAGGTCAGATACCCTGTTAGTCTCGCCACATTGCATTGGAGGAGCCTGGTTGCCCGCCTGCTGCCTTTAGACTATGGCCCCATGTTGAAACGCTTGCTTTTCCCCTGCAAAGACACGAAAGCCGGGTCATTCCGTACTTGCCCTATTTGAACCCCAGATAGCTATGCCATGTAGCCCATTTGTAGAACGAAAGACTTTGGCTCCATGGCAATTGAACTGTATTTCTCTGCCTGTGATAATTACATCAACCATTGTGTAAGGTAATTGTATCAACCATTGTGTAAGGTAATTGTATCAACCATTGTGTAAGGTAACTGCATCAACCATTGTGTAAGGTAATTGTATCAACCATTGTGTAAGGTAACTGCATCAACCATTGTGTAAGGTAATTGTATCAACCATTGTGTAAGGTAACTGCATCAACCATTGTGTAAGATAACTGCATCAACCATTGTGTAAGGTAATTTCATCACCCATTGTGTAAGGTAATTGCATCACAGGCAGAGGGGAGGATTTTGTGTGGGAGTGTCTGAGAGTATTGTATGTGTTTATTGGTTGTTTTACAAAACCCTGTGGGTGGTACTAATGTGTAAAAATTTGTATTTAAGAACAATAAACACACAGCTCTGGCTGATTCCTGTTTTACCCTCACGACGGAGCTTGGACTCGTGCTTGTGGGGAGGAAGAGGGGAAATTTACTGTATGCTGTGCCTCTGGAAGGGAAGATCTACTAAATGGCGGTTTAAGTCCTTTATGCTTGGGGGATACCGTTACAAATATGCAGTGTCAAAAAGAGTACTAAACAGGGATATATCCGCTATAACCGCATCCAATATTGTAAAATATAGAGAACTGAAGAGATGTCATTTGAAGCAGAGTTGGCGTGCATGTGAATTCAGAAGCGCGTAACAGAATCGATGAACTCTGCATGGCTTTTTCCAGCGTATTAAGCACCAATAGTATATGAGCTAATAAGGCTGCAATCATATCTTATGTAGTCGCACTGTCGTCAGTGGTACACATCTTTAAAGTGTTGTGTATAATAAGAAGCAAAGTCTTTGACACGTGGAGTGGTGCATAGGGATCCCTCTGTCATTTATTTCAACTCCATGACAACCCGTAAAGAATATATGCAAAGTAAATTAGCGGATACCTCTTTTTGGGTGCCAGTTCCAGATGTGAATAGAACTAATGTATCCTAATGAGTTGGCGCTTTGTGAAGGGAGTGGAGTACTCATCGCATGACTGTTAAGCCCTAACTGGAGTAGATGGTGGTTCCAACAATCAAGCGTAGCCTGTGCCAAAGGCTTCAGCTTTAATGATCTCCCTTCATGAGTGGAGCAGTGGGCATCAGGTAACGAAAGGGAAGCCGACATTTCATTAGTACAATCAGGTACAAAAGGAAGCGGTAAGGAAGCAACAGGAGGAGGCTTTCTTCCCGCGGTGACTTCCATAGTGGGTAGTGTTACCACCCTCTCCACTTCCACTCGCAGCAGTTCACATTTATGAATAAGATTATCCAATGCAGGAGTCGGCAACACTGATAACTCCTGAACTATGATATTCAAACTTGCCATTATAATTCACAGTCTTAAGTTCTTCTTTCCGCGACTGTAGGCTTTGTAAAGAGAGCTTGGTGCACTGTCGTTCAACGTAGAGGCCAATATGGCCGCCGTAGGTAGGGTACTGCTCCACACTTTCCCGTGCTAATAGCTCTTCGGTTGGGGATAGATGTTGGTTTCCAGCATCAGTAGTGTCCAGACACATACCCTGTCAAGGACCAATATGCTTGGGCCAAGTTTAGCTCCTCAATTGTAGAGTAAATTACAAGAGTCTCACAGAGCTCTAAAGATGAGCTGCTTACTCAGAGCCCGCCCACCGGAAGTCCTTCACTGTATCTTTCTATCTATTTATATATCTATCTATTTAATTATCTATCTATCTAAATGTGGATCTGTCTCCACATATTGTTTATGGATTATCTTTCTCTCTCTTTGTCTTTATCTATCTATTTTATATATATATATATCTCAATTATTTTCGGTCTCCATATATTGTTCATTATGTATTATCTGTCTAATTATCTATCAATATAGCTATCTATATATCTATCTAAATGTAGATGTTTCCAATTCTTCTTTATGCATTCTCTTTCTCGCTCTCTCTTTTTATCTATCTTTTTATATATCTATATAGTGATCTATCTATTTTTCTAAATGATTATCTGTCTCCAATGATTGTTCATCAAGTATTCTCTTTCTCTCAATCTATCTATCTATGTATCCAAATTTTGATTGGTCAAAAATTATTATTCTCTATGTATTTTCTTTATATCACTTTATATATATATATCTCTCTGTCTCTGTTTATCTTTGTATTTATCTATTTATTTATCTATTTATCAATCTATCTATCAATCTAAATGCTTGTCTCCTCTTCTTATTTTTCTTTATGTATTCTCTGTCTATTTATCTCTATATTTCTATCTATCTATTTATATATTTAAACGTGGACCTGTCTCCACTAATTATTTTATATGTATTCTCTCTCTCTCTCTCACTATTTCTCTCTCTCACTATTTATCCATCTATCTATCTAACTGTGTATCTATCTATCTTTCTACTTATCTATATTAGTGTCTGTCTATACTTATTGTTATTTATCCTCTATCTATCTCAATTTATTTATGTTTTCATTATTTTTTCTCTGGGTTTTTTTCTATCTATATCAACATTTTTGTCTTTCTCCATTTCAAATAAAGCTTTTATACTTACACTGCAAAATTTATATTTGCATGATGCGGAGATCAATATCATTCTGCTGCTTGCGCTGAAAGAATAGTATTCAATGAATTGATTCATTCATTGAATACTACGTTGCGCTCTGTGGATATCGCATTTTAACGCACTCGCAGGGTGACTATATCCGATTTTAACGCTTGCGCATAGTAAGTATATCGGTTTTCGAATGCATGCACAGAGTAAGTATATAGGATTTTAACACATGTGCATAGTAAGGGCTCCATGGGTGCGCGCTTTAGACATACGTATAGAGCGTGTGGGACCACTCTATATGTCACCCTGTGAATAACACGAAAGTGTTGAATGGGAGGAGTTAGATCCAAATCAGACCTAAGTTAGTATTTAAAATATATAATAAATGGTTTATATTTTCCAAATAAAAGGTAGCGGTTTGAATACAGATGTGTAAACCAAGTATTAGGAGGCTTCAGATGTTGTAAAATTGACATTCACTTAAAAAAAAAGGTGGGGGGGAGGTATAGATGTGAACTCAAAAGTAAAAAATTAGGAGGAGTGAATTAATATTAAATTATCCAATGAAGGTTGGGGTTTCGGTAATTCTACTTTATTTTCGTTGATTCAACTTGTTCATATGGTAGTTTTAGTGGAAGTATAGTGTGGATATTTATAAATAAATGTAATAGTTGTTGTGTTCATTAAGTCCTTTTTGGTTGCAGGGCATCTAGTAGATATATCCACCTACATTCTGTCCTTAAGAGTGCTTCTTCTAAATCTCCCTCTCTTATACCCAAGGATATGTTTTATATAACAGCATACTGTAGATCAGTGAGTTTTTAGGAAGTGTCGTGCCACTGTAGTTAGGGTTTTGCCTTTGGATAGATCATAGGTCCCAAAGTGGAATCATTGTACTCTTTATAGTATAACCCACAACTAGGTTCTATAGGTATTCAGATAAGGTAATACAGTTATATACAATAAGTAAAATAATAATAATGAATATTCAGGAAGACAACAAAAAAGATTACATGAGTTGGATTAACTATTTAATACAACAAAAATTACTGGTTCACAAATTAATGAGAAAGGATTAAATAACTTGCTATGCAAATTGGATAATTTAATGTTAATGAACTCCTCTAATTTTTTTACTTTTGAGTTCACATCTACACCTCCCCCATATTCTTTTAACTCACTCACACAAACATGTAATATTTCATCCTATCACCTCACTCTCTTGCGTATAATTTAGCAATAGGCTCCCATCACTCTTTTAATCACTTACACACAACCAATATGGCTTATGTATTTATCATCAATTCAAATCAAAGGACAGACATTATACTGGATTTTTTCCACAAAAAAGGTAAGATAAACAGCGCTAACAAATCCTGAAAGTATTGGAAAGCAGGGGTTATACATCAAACAGTCGTCGGTTTTCTATATATTACACAATATACCACCATATCTTGTTCAAATATAAAATGTAGAAATTATTTTGGGGTACATAATAAAAAGTACATAAAATGAAAATCATGCAATAAAAATCATACAATAAAAATTTTACAATAAAAAACACACAATCTGTCTAGTACTGTGTATATATACGTGCACTATTACTACCATATATATGAGGACGTCTCCTCTTAGTGACAATGATCAGTATTTGAGGTTATATATACCTCCTTTCATACAGCTGTATACTTAAAGTTCATACCACCTTAAAAATGATTATGTTGATTGATGTTATAATCGTTAATATGTTGTTGTAAAGATGTTATAAAGTTCACTTGTGCAATGTATCAATACACTCTTGTGTTTAGAGAACTTAATGATATTTTAACTTCAGGGCTATTAACAGATCAAACTGTGTTGCGTGGTAAGCTGATTTGTTACGGATGTATGCTGCGGTTATATGCTAAGTAGGCTGTCCGTTGTATAAGCCAATAATCGTTGTAGTATGAACACACTTCTATATGTAGTGGAGATACTTTACCAGTCCCTTTGCCGTTTCCGTTATAGGATTTTGTAGCGTATTACCAATATGTTTGCGGTCTGTCCTTGGACCGTTAGATTTCCGATCTCACATCTGACCACTTGGAGTGTGACAGAGTCACGTTGAAATGCTGGTATTTCGGATCTGCCGTAGGTCTCACAAAGGTGGCGGGTATAACAGGGCTACTGGTTCTCCTCACCTCCACTTTAATATGTGTTCATCTGCTGTGACCATTGGTTTTTGTGGTCTCCTTCTGTGATCTCTTCCTATGGTCTCTTCCTGTACTCTGCGCAGAGTGTTAGCTTTCAATAGAAACTGTTGAGATTCTTTCAATACTGTGTTAACTTTCTTTAGACCTCTGGATAAACGTCAACGCATTTCACCTGTGATCTAGGCTTTATCAAGACTGCTATCCAAGTGGATATTCACTGAATGTGAATACCCCACCCTGAGTTCTCATTTGTTCAAAAGTCCTCCAATTATTTCCTTCAAATTTAAGGTGGTATTGTCTCCTTCATTAAGGTGGTATTTTGTTGATAATTTGTATCCTCAATATTGATATATAAGCTGCTAGGTGGTTTTTAAAGGTGGATTTGCACTGTTTTAATATAAAATTAGCAGCTATATGTAATTAAATAACAACAAAATAACATATACTTTAAAATTATTTATATATGTCATAATACAACTAGAGATTAAACATTCTATATCCTTTATTTATACCGTTTCTAAAAAATAACAATTTGTAATATTGAATTGTCCTATATATACCGCTCCTGGATATATTGTAAACTAATGATCTATGTCTATATATAACAATTTTCAGTTGGGTAGATGCATTTGATATAAATCTACATTAAGGTTATAATATAATATTTTGACCATATGTTCAGAAATAAGTGTAATGATATATGCGAATACCATTCATTACAATTTATTTGTCCTGGCTAGCCTATAGTATTTGTAAAGACTAACCTTAGTAGTTGTATTTACACTTGGATAATATCTTTGTTCTAGTAGTATCTAAAAGTGTTTTATATTACAGGTACCATTCTAAGTTTTGGCTTTTAATCTAATGTAAATGGGCTAAGCTCTAATTCTGAGTTAAGTCCCTCTGGATAAAGGGTTCCCATGATATATATTTATTCTGCCTCTTTCTTTAATAACACTTTCTCAAAATTACCTCCTCTCCAAGGTTTTTTAACTTTTTTTATACCCCAGTAATGGATTTTTTCCAATCACATATTGTCACTCTGTAATAATATCTTTATACATGTACTGGTATTTTAGTTTTATTATCTTTATTATACAAAATAAAATGGTTTTATACGTTAATGGTTCTATTCTTCTCAATTCTGCAATACATAGGAGGATCTAGAAGTGTGTTGAAAAATAATTTCTCTTACATAAATACAATAAAATTTATTAAGAAATATAATGCATTCCAGATACCATCTATAATTGGCATAAGATCCTTAGTGCTTCTCTCTCTCCTCCCTTATATATTTAAACTCCCAAAGTCTACTATTAACATATCAGAATTACTGTATTCGCTGTAAGACTGTATTCCATTATCAGCCAAAGGATGGAACACTGTCTGCATGTGAGTGCAGTGTTTATTGCGTCTGACAGGTAGTAAGGGTGAACATATCGTGTCCATTGTAGCCCCAATTAGATGTAAGCGTTAGGCAATGTCTCTAGATATAGGAATTATAATATTGCATGCTCTAATTTGCCGATCCCCTGCCTGCAGGTCCTCTGCACTTCGTCAGCAATGACGAAACCGGCTTCCTCCAATCATGGCTTCCCCCAGGAGCGTCATAATGAAATAAATGAGTTAGAATCCAAATTACAAATTTACAAAGAGCTAGACAAATATAAAAGAAGAATCTCTTTAAAAAATGATGAAATAAACTAAAGAACAGCTTATAAGGGTAAAATGTTTTGAAAGAGATAGAGAAGACTATGACATGCATCTAAAAAATGACCACTATATCAGCCATAGATGGAGAGGCACCCCAAAACCCCTAGATATTCCAGATGAAACAAATGCAAATAGCAACAAAAAAATAATGCAAGGACAATCACAGCAGAATATAGTAAAAACATACAATGAGAATTACAACAAAAAAGCATAGCAACAGAACTACACAAATAATAGAACATATCCAAATAGAGACAACAGTAATAATCACTATACCAACCACTATGAAAATCTGAATAGATACCACTATGACCACACTAGGGAAATAAACCTTAGACCAACTTGGCAAAAAGTGGAATACAAAAATAGAAATACAGAAAAAAGAACAGGCAAAAAAGACTATACTAAATACCAGAACAGACATACAAGGTCTGATGAAAGATTTCATGATAGAAACCAGGATAGTCGGAATAGAAACAGAATGTGGAGAGAAGATATACAAATCCCCACCAGTAATAGATGAACCCCCTTAATAGTTATGAAAATGGCAATAACCAAGAATATTTACGAGAACCCAGTATACCTAGGGAAAGGGAATATAACACAACCCATCACTATAGACAGCAAGAACAGTCACACCATTTTTAGGGGAGGGCAACTCAAAACAGGGACCAAGAAGAAAAAGATGCTTATCCGAAGAAGAGGGAACAGAGGAAGAGGACTTAAGGGTAAGAATAAACGAACCCCAGACCTCATTACACAACCAAAAAATAGAGAGAATGAGATAAACACAAAATGAATATATAATCTTAGCAGTATTGAACTAGATAAAGACCATATGGAAATATTGGCTATAGGATTAACTTTTGCACCAAAGAAAAAATTGGATAAATTTAATGTCTATATTGACGCCAATAAGTTCATAAGAAACCTAACCTTGAAAAAATGTTTCATGAAAACACTGATAGTGTCAGGGTGCCAGGAATCAGACTGAGACGAGAAGTGCAAAAATAATCACACCTTATTAATAGCAAAAAATAATAAAAAGTCCACAAGTCAAATAACAAGCCAGGAGTCAAAACCAGAGCTGTTAGTCAGACGAGCCGAGTCAGGAGCCAAAGCGAATAGTGAGACGAGCCGAGTCAGGAGCCAAAGCGAATAGTCAGACGAGCCGGAATCTGCAACAAGGAAAACAGCAGAGTCAGGAACAAGCCAGGGATCAGGAACCAGGAAGGACGTCAGACAGCCAGGTAATACACAGGAACTCCCACAAACAGGTCTGAGACAACGCGAAGGCAAAGCATACTGAACAGAGGCCCTTTAAATAATAAGTGATGACATCACAATTCTGAGACTGCATCCTGTCTCACACGGATGATGGCAATATAAGGAAGTGCCTGAAATGAGCAACATCCCCCACACTGCACCATAGTCAGGAAGAGAGGTGAGTAAAATGGCTGCCAGCAGCACATGGCAAACAAAACAGGGAAAAAATCCTGACAGTACCCTCCCCTCAACGACCCCTCCCCCGCGGAAGGACAAAAGGCTTATTGGGGAAACGGGCATAGAAGGCACGGAAGAGGGCGGGAGCATGAACATCAGAGGAGGGAACCCAAGAACGCTCCTCCGGACAGTAGCCCCTCCAGTGAACCAAATACTGTACACGGCCCCTGGACATACGAGAGTCAATAATGCTGCTGACCTCATACTCCTCATGCTTGTCAACAAAGATAGGACGGGGATGAGGCAACACAGTGGTAAACTGATTACAAACCAATGGTTTCAAGAGGGAGACATGAAAAACATTGGAGATGCGCATAGCAGGAGGAAGGTCAAGAGCGTATGCCACAGGATTAACCCGTCGGAGTATTCAAAAAGGACCAACATCACGGGGAGCCAATTTATTGGAAGGCACACAAAGGTTCAAGTTGCGGGAGGACAGCCAAACTCTCTCACCAACCTGGTAAGGAAGGTGCGGGCAGATGCCTATGATCAGCCTGGAACTTTTGGCGCTGCATAGAACGATGAAGGCAATCCTGAATCTGCACCCACGTGGAACGGAGTTGCCGGAGATGCTCCTCCAAAGTCGGAATACCCTGAGACATGAATGAATCGGGCAACAAGGATGGTTGAAACACATAATTTGCCATGAACGGGGATAACTTTGAGGAATAATTATTAGCACTATTACGAGCAAACTCTGCCCAAGGTAACAGTTCAGACCAATTATTGTGGTGATCTGAGACATAGCAATGGAGGAACTGTTCCAGAGCTTGATTAGACCGTTCCGCAGCCCCATTGGATTGAGGGTGATATGCCGAGCAGAAGGAAAGCTGGATCCCCATTTGAGCAAAAAAGGAACGCCAAAATCCGGAGACAAACTGGCTACCCTGGTCCGACACTATCTCCTTGGTTAACCCATGTAAACGGAAGACCTCCCGGGCAAAAATTAAAGCAAGCTCCTGAGCGGTAGGCAGCTTCTTCAAGGGAATGCAATGTGACATTTTAGAAAAACGGTCCACCACCATAAGGATAACAGTATTGCCATTGGAAACAGGGAGCTTGACAATGAAGTCCATGGAAAGATGTGTCCAAGGACGCTCACCATTAGCAATAGGTTGAAGAAGACCCACAGGAAGACGTTGAGGAGTCTTATTCTGTGCACAAAATGAGCAGGAGGCAACATACGCGGCAACATCAGTACGAAGACCTGGCCACCAGAATTGTCGAGTGACAGACCAAGTCGTCTAAGTACACCACAACACACTGTTGCAACATATCTCGTAGGACATCATTAATAAATTCCTGAAAAACAGCAGGTGCATTACATAGGCCAAAGGGCATTACAAGATACTCATAATGCCCGCTCCTGGTGTTAAATGCTGTTTTCCATTCGTGGCCCTCCTTAATCCTAATGAGATTGTACGCTCCTCTCAAATCAAGTTTAGTAAAGACCTTAGCTCCCTTGAGGCGGTCAAAGAGTTCCGTAATGAGCGGAATAGGGTAAGCATTCTTAATGGTAAGACGATTAAGACCCCTATAATCGATGCATGGTCTTAACTCGCCATCCTTTTTTCTTCACAAAGAAGAAGCCAGCCCCTGCAGGAGAGCAGGATTTGCGGATGATCCCCCACGACAGAGCATCGGCAACATACTCCTCCATAGCACAATTCTCTGCAACAGACAGAGGGTACACCCGGCCCCAAGGAGGAATGTCTCCGGGTTGCAGGTCTATGGCACAATCGTAAGACTGGTGAGGAGGCAACATACCAGCACGCACCCTGTCAAAAGCGTCTAGGAACTCTTGTTACTCCTCTGGCAATTGAGATACCGAAGAAGTGCACAAGACTTTAACTGGTTTCCGAAGAAAAGTGGAAATACAATGCGGGAAACACAACAAAATTTCGGATCTACGCCAGTCGAGACTGGGATTGTGCTTTTGGAGCCAGGGATAACCCAGAACAACCGGAAAATGCGGAGAGTTTATCACCTGTAACTGGAGGGTTTCAAAATGGAGAGCCCCAACAGCCATGGACAACGGAGCAGTTTCGAGAGTAACGAGTGCGGGCTGAAGGGGCCTGCCATCAATGGCCTCAATAGCAAGCGGAACGGACCGAGGCAAAACAGGAATGGAGTGCTTTGATACAAAAGCATTGTCAATGAAATAGCCCGCAGCACCGGAGTCAACAAGAGCCTGAGTGACTATGGAGGAGTCCACCCAGTAAAGGACAACTGTGACCAAAGGTTTCTCCTTAAGCGGTTCCGGGGACGAGGATAAACCACCCAAGGTCTGCCCCGACAGGACCTTATGTGTGAGCGTTTCCCGGCCGTGTAGGACAAGACTTCAAAAGGTGGCCCTGTAACCCACAATAGAGGCAGAGCCCCTCCCTCCTCCTAAAGGCCCTCTCCACCGCAGAGAGATGCGTGAATCCCAACTGCATCGACTCAGCAGTACCTGGTGACTCGGGACCAGGAGGCATGGGAGGAAAGGGAGGGATGGGTGGGAACGAACACGTAGGAGAGAACGGAACAGGAGGCTTCCGCAAGCGCTCCTTGAAAGAGGGCCTCTATCTGAGTCTGATGTCAATTAGGATCAAAAAGACACCATTGCCTCGAGATCCTCTGGTAAATCTCTGGCAGCAACTTCGTCTTTAATCGCATCAGAGAGCCCATGAAAGAAGGCAGCAACAAGCGCTTCATTGTTCTAACCTACCTCTGCGGCAAACATACGGAACTCAATAGCATACTGAGCAACAGATCTTGTACCTTGCTGAATGGACATGAGTCGTTTAGCAGCAGAGGAGGAGCGAGCCGGAACAACAAATACCCTTCGAAAGGAGGCCACAAATTTAGGGTAACTTGAAATCACAGGTTTATTAGTCTCCCACAAGGGATTAGCCCAGGCAAGAGCTGTGTCAGAGAGTAATGAGATGAGAAATCCCACCTTAGCTCTGTCAGAGGGAAACGCCTGAGGTAACATCTCAAAGTAATTGCCCACCTGGTTCAAAAACCCTCTGCACTGAATAGGATCGCCTCCATATCGCTGAGGTAGAGGTGCAGAACTGGACATGCTCCTGGTAGGCATAGGTGCAGCAGCGGAAACAGGAGCAGCCATAACTTGCGGAATACTTTGGTCCAAATGTGCAGTGCGAGTCAGCAGGGTTTGCAGGGTTAGTGCAAATTGATCAAAGCGGTGATCCTTTACATCCATCCTGGAAATGATGGCAGGTAAAGGTGGATTATTAGCACCATCAGGACTCATGGCCTTTGCGTAATGTCAGGGTGCCAGGAATCAGACTGAGACGAGAAGTCCACAAGTCAAATAACAAGCCAGGAGTCAAAACCAGAGCTGGTAGTCAGACGAGCCGAGTTAGGAGCCAAAGCGCATAGTCAGACGAGCCTGAATCGGCAACAAGGAAAACAGCAGAGTCAGGAACAAGCCAGGGATCAGGAACCAGGAAGGACGTCAGGCAGCCAGGTAATACACAGGAACTCTCACAAACAGGTCTGAGACAACGCAAAGGCAAAGCATACTGAACAGAGGCCCTTTAAATAATAAGTGATGACATCACAATTCTGAAACTGCATCCTGTCTCACACGGATGATGCACACCAATCTGGGCATAAAAGGAAGTGCAGGAAATGAGCAGCATCCCCCACAATGCACCATAGTCAGGAAGAGAGGTGAGTAAAATGGCTGCCAGCAGCACATGGCAAAAAAAACCCTGACAGATAGAAAGAAATCAAATACTTAATAAGAGAATTGATACATAAACACAAACAGATAGCTACAGTATATACACTCAGGTTTGAAAAACAAACCAGGCTTCTAGCCTAAACAACAAAAAGGCAATTTCATAGAAACTTTCGAAAAATTAGTCTTAGATGACATCAACAAAATACTAAAATTAAACATAATGTTAGCTTAAAACAAAAAAAACTTATTAGAGAACTAGAAAACAACAAATAAATCATAATTAAACCGGACGACAAGGGAGGAGGGATAGTTATCCTAAACAAAACAAAATACCATGAAATGATAAAAACATTGATTAAAGAAGAAGGAACCTACAGAAAACTTAGAAGCAACCCTACACAAGTGTATATGGTACACCACCTTGAAAAAGCAAAAAGCATTCGGCTAGATTACAAGTTGTGAGATAGGCTTAAAAAGCAGCGTTGGCCGGTCCCAACGCTGCTTTTTAACGCCCGCTGGTATTACGAGTCTTGAAGGTACAGGTGTACCGCTCACTTTTTTGGGCAGACTTGGAAATACCGCAAATCCACTTACGTCAATTGCGTATCCTATATTTTCAATGGGACTTGCATAGGGCCGTTATTACGAGTCTGCCAAAAAGTGAGCAGTACACCCTCTCCTGTCAAGACTGGTACCGCATTGCATCAGCCAATAGTATTTTTTCTACCTTAATTCCGATTGGCTGATAGAATTCTATCAGCCAATCGGAATTGAAGGGACGCCATCTCGGATGACGTCACTTAAAGGTACCTTCATTCTGTGTTAGTCGTCGTTTGAAGAGGATGCTCCGCGTCGGATGTCTTGAAGATGGACCCGCTCCGTGCCGGATGGATGAAGATAGAAGATGCCGTCTGGATGAAGACTTCTGCCCGTCTGGAGGATCACTTCGCCCGGCTTGGATGAAGACTTCTCCAGGCTTCGTTGAGGACTTCGGCCCGGTTGGGTGAAGACTTCTCCCGGTAAGGTGATCTTCAAGGGGTTAGTGTTAGGTTTTTTTAAGGGGGTATTGGTTGGGTTTTAGAGTAGGGTTGGTTGTGTGGGTGGTGGGTTTTAATGTTGGGGGGGATTTGTACTTTTTTTTTACAGGTAAAAGAGCTGATTACTTTGGGGCAATGCCCCGCAAAATGCCCTTTTAAGGGCTATTTGTAATTTAGTGTAGGGTAGGGCTTTTTTTTATTTTGGGGGGGCTTTTTTATTTTGTTAGGGGGATTAGATTAGGTGTAATTAGTTTAAAAATCTTGTAATTTGTTTATTATTTTCTGTAATTTAGTGGTTTTTTTGTACTTTAGATAATTTTATTTAATTGTATTTAATTGTTGTTAAATTAGTTAATTTATTTAATTATAGTGTAGTATTAGGTGTAATTGTAACTTAGGTTAGGTTTTATTTTACAGGTACTTTTGTCTTTATTTTAGCTAGGTAGTTATTAAATAGTTAATAACTTTTTAATAACTACTGTACCTAGTTAAAATAAATACAAACTTGCCTGTAAAATAAAAATAAACCCTGAGCTAGCTACAATGTAACTATTAGTTATATTGTAGCTAGCTTAGGGTTTATTTTATAGGTAAGTATTTAGTTTTAAATAGGAATTATTTAGTTAATGATAGGAATTTTATTTCGATTTCTTTTAATTATATTTAAGTTAGGGGGTGTTAGGTTTAGGGTTATACTTAGGTTCAGGGGTTAATAACTTTAATATAGTGGCGGCGCCGTTGGGGGCAGCAGATTAGGGGTTAATAAATGTAGGTAGGTGGCATCGATGTTAGGGCCGGAAGATTAGGGGTTAATAATATTTAACTAATGTTTGCGAGGCGGGAGTGCAGCGGTTTAGAGGTTAATATGTTTATTATAGTTGGGGACAGCAGATTAGGGGTTAATAAATGTAGGTAGGTGGCCGCGGCAGATTAGGGGTTAATAAATATAATTTATGTGTCGGCGATGTTGGGGGCAGCAGATTAGGGGTTCATAAGTATAACGTAGGTGTTGGCGATGTCGGGGGAGGCAGATTAGAGGTTAATAAGTGTAAGATTAGGGGTGTTTAGACTAGCGGTTCATGTTAGGGTGTTAGGTGTAGACATAAATTTGATTTCCCCATAGGAATCAATGGGGCTGCGTTAAGGAGCTTTACGCAGCTTTTTGGCAGGTGTTAGACTTTTTTTCAGTCGGCTCAACCCGTTGATTCCTATGGGAAAATTGTGCACGAGCACGTTACACCAGCTCACCGCTAACGTAAGCAGCGCTGGTATTGGACTGCGGTAAGGAGCAGAATTTTGCTCAACGATCACTTCTTGTCTGGGTTGTAAAAACCCGTAATACCAGCGCTGTCTGTAAGTGAGCGGTGAGCATAAACTGCTCGTTAGCACCACACAGCTCAAAACGAAAAACTCGTAATCTAGCCGTTAGGGATTATTAACGATAAAGAACACAAATTCCTCTACCCTGAAGATCCTATCATACCAGTCATCAGTGGCGTATTTAGGTTTTGTGCTGCACTCAAAACCCTGCTCCAACCCCCCCCCCCCCAAAAAAAAAAAAAAAAGGTTTTAGGCCTGTTTTCCCCTTAATATTTTTTTGGGGTCAGAGTGTAAACATTTTTTTATTTTTTTTCATAACAATTCAAGAGAAAATGGGCTAGCAAACCACTTGCATACATAAGGGTTGAATTACATGCATCTCATACCATTTTCTCCCTGAGAGAGAGAGAGAAAAGAGAGAGAGAGAGAGAGAGAGAGAGAGAGAGAGAGAGAGAGAGAGAGAGAAAAGAGAGAGAAAGGAGAGAGAGAGAAAAGAGAGAGAGAAAAAAGAGAGAGAGAAAAAAGAGAGAGAGAGAAAAGAGAGAGAGAGAAAAGAGAGAGAGAGAAAAGAGAGAGAGAGAAAAGAGAGAGAGAAGAGAGAGAAAAGAGAGAAAGAGAGAGAGAGAGAAGAGAAAAGTAAGAAGGGAGGTAAATAAAGGAGTGAAAGAAGGGAGCAAGGGAGGGAGTTGAGAGAAAGAAGGGAGGGAGGGAAAGAAAGAAAGAAAGAAAGAAAGAAAGAAAGAAAGAAAGAAAGAAAGAAAGGGAGAGAGTCGAGGGAGGGAGTGAGTTGAGGGAAAAAGATAAAGACAGGAGAGTGCAAGAGAGGGAGAGAGGAAGGGAGGGAAAGAATACACTTTGAAAAAAATCACTGCCCTTCACATGCAACAACAGTAATTACCATCATTCAAGTAATGAAACTTTTTAAGCGTCCGTTTACTATTTACTCTGTGGGTTCATGAATGCAGAGAAAGCTAGCTATTAGTAGCTAACATACATTAGCACTGAGAGTTTATGATTAGACATCACATGAATGCAGAGACAGATAGCTATTAGTAGCTAACATACATTAGCACTGAGAGTTTATGATTAGACATCACATGAATGCAGAGACAGCTAGCTATTAGTAGCTAACATACATTAGCGCTGAGAGTTTATGATTAGACATCACATGAATGCAGAGACAGATAGCTATTAGTAGCTAACATACATTAGCACTGAGAGTTTATGATTAGACATCACATGAATGCAGATACAGCTAGCTATTAGTAGCTAACATACATTAGTGCTGAGAGTTTATGATTAGACATCACATGAATGCAGAGACAGCTAGCTATTAGTAGCTAACATACATTAGCGCTGAGAGTTTATGATTAGACATCACATGAATGCAAAGAAAGCTAGCTATTAGTAGCTAACATACATTAGCGTTGAGAGTTTATGATTAGACATCACATGAATGCAGAGACAGCTAGCTATTAGTAACTAACATACATTAGCGCTGAGAGTTTATGATTAGACATCACATGAATGCAGAGAAAGCTAGCTATTAGTAACTAACATACATTAGCACTGAGAGTTTATGATTAGACATCACATGAATGCAGAGAAAGCTAGCTATTAGTAGCTAACATACATTAGCGTTGAGAGTTTATGATTAGACATCACATGAATGCAGAGACAGCTAGCTATTAGTAGCTAACATACATTAGCGCTGAGTGTTTATGATTAGACATCACATGAATGCAGAGAAAGCTAGCTATTAGTAGCTAACATACATTAGCGCTGAGAGTTTATGATTAGACATCACATGAATGCAGAGACAGCTAGCTATTAGTAGCTAACATACATTAGCACTGAGAGTTTATGATTAGACATCACATGAATGCAGAGAAAGCTAGCTATTAGTAGCTAACATACATTAGCGCTGAGTGTTTATGATTAGACATCACATGAATGCAGAGAAAGCTAGCTATTAGTAGCTAACATACATTAGCACTGAGAGTTTATGATTAGACATCACATGAATGCAGAGACAGCTAGCTATTAGTAGCTAACTTACATTAGCGCTGAGAGTTTATGATTAAACATCACATGAATGCAGAGAAAGCTAGCTATTAGTAACTAACATACATTAGCGCTGAGAGTTTATGATTAGACATCACATGAATGCAGAGAAAGCTATTAGTAGCTAACATACATTAGTGCTGAGAGTTTATGATTATACATCACATGAATGCAGAGACAGCTAGCTATTAGTAACTAACATACATTAGCGCTGAGAGTTTATGATTAGACATCACATGAATGCAGAGAAAGCTAGCTATTAGTAACTAACATACATTAGCACTGAGAGTTTATGATTAGACATCACATGAATGCAGAGAAAGCTAGCTATTAGTAGCTAACATACATTAGTGCTGAGAGTTTATGATTAGACATCACAAGCTGATCTAATCAGTGCACAGACGCATCCAGTCTGTTAGTTACTAAGACCTGCAATAAGCACTGCGATCGCAGAACCACCACAGCTGACAAGGGGAGGCAGCATATTGGTACAAGGTCTTCTCCTCCAGCCTCACCTTGTAAGCATAGCCTCGGGCAAGTTTCTCAAAAAGAATGCTTTCACTGCAAAAAGGCCGGCGGCTCTAAATGAAGCAACGGTTTAAAGGAGCACTGCCTGTAAAGAGCAACCTTAATCAGCGCACATGCCTTGTCTTCTCTGTAAAAGCCTGCACTTTATCGCTCACTGTACTGTGTGCTGGCTTTTAGAGAGAGGATAGGGCAGATGTGCTGCCCCTCCCAAATCTGCTGCCCTAGGCACCGGCCTTGTTGGCCTAGGCCATAATACGCCCCTGCCGGTCATGTATGCCCTCCCTAAAATACATAAATCCATAGAAAATCCTCTGGGAAGGCCCATAATTTCAGGGATTAACTCATTAACATCAAACCTTTCAGCATATATAGATAAATACCTTCAAAATTATGTAGTACAATTACCATTATATTTGAGAGACTCTATGTACCTATTAATTCTATTTAATAATATTAAATGGGAATCAGACTATATTCTAGTCACGTGTGATGTTCAGCCGTTATACACGTGTATATAACATGACGATGGAATTGAAGCCACTAATTATTTCATCAGCACAGGCAATACTATAAAAAAAGAACAAAAAGACTTCATCCTAGACGGTATAAGATTTATTTTGACCCACAATTTCTTCCTCTATCGGGATAAATTCTATGAACAGATTTGCGGAACAGCTATGGGGACTAAATTTGCCCCTAGCTACGCAAATCTGATCTGTTCATGGGGTTGTGGGAATCCACATTTTTGGAAACCATCCCTTTTAGAAACAAATTCATCATGTACCATAGATCAGTGATTTTCAACCAGTGTGCGTGAGAGATCCTCAGGTGTGCACGGCAGACTGACAACAGTGTGACATATTTTTTTAAATTGTTGCTTGTTTTTTACTCTGGGACGTTTTTTTTATTTTGAGTGAGATGATCAGTCATTGTGGCGACCATTGCATAGGAATGCAGCCTTCCTCCCTACCACAGCACACTGCAATACAATGGCTTGTTCCTGCAGGCACCGCACCGAGACCCTCTGCCCGCATTAAATGACAAAGAGCCAAAGCACATGAACAGATTGAAGGCTTTCCTTAGACTGGGCAGAGTGGGTGAAAATCAAGGGTGGGGGCAACCACTGGCTGGAGCAGGGTAGATGCACCCCATAAACTCAACACTTTGTCTGTGGCTTAAAGAGGCCTGCATGGCCACTGGTGTTTAGCTTATGGGGTGCAACTACCCTGCTCCATCCATTGGTTGCCCCCACCCTTGATTTTCACCCACTTGTCTGTGGCTTAAAGGGGCCTGCATGGCCAATGGTGTTTAGCTTATGGGGTGCAACTACCCTGCTCCATCCAGTGGTTGCCCCCACCCTTGATTTTCACCCACTTGTCTGTGGCTTAAAGGGGCCTGCATGGCCAATAGTGTTTAGCTTATGGGGTGCAACTACCCTGCTCCATCCATTGGTTGCCCCCACCCTTGATTTTCACCCACTTGTCTGTGGCTTAAAGGGGCCTGCATGGCCAATGGTGTTTAGCTTATGGGGTGCAACTACCCTGCTCTATACAGTGGTTGCCCCCACCCTTAATTTTCACCCACTCTGCCCAGTCTAAGGGAAGCCTACAATCTGCTCATGTGCTTTGGCTCTTTGCTGACTTGGTTTTGGGAGCTTGGAGTTGGCTTTGTGTTGAGGATCAGTCCCTACCCCGGGCACAACTGCCCCCTGCAGGATGAGGCGCTCAGGATCCTGGGGTATCTGGTATGTCTTGGGTGTAGTCCTGTCCCTGCAAGGTAAATGCTGGATTTTTTTTAACTGACATTTTTTAATGACATTTCTGTTACTAGACTCTGTGTAGTTAAATGTTGTGTCCTTTAAATGTGAAATGTAATTCAGGATTTTATAATATTGTTATATTCCTAATGTAAAGTATTCATCATATACCAGAACTGCAGTCTGCTAGCCTTTCTTTGTCTCTGTTTCTGATTTGCCTGGCACTGGCATGTGCACAGTGGGTTTCTCTATATATTTTATTTTGCAGTGTACCAGTCATGCACTTGTTGCTGTTTTGTTGTTGATGCGGGTTGTTGTTCTCAGTGATATTTTGATTGTTATTATTGTGCCTCTAGCTTTGGCAATACAGTTGTAGTGACTGTCATGCTAATAAAGATCAATTGAATTGAATTGACTAACATTTACTAAATTGTTCATATATATATATATATATATATATATATATATATTGTAATAGGCTACAATGTGTGATTTTGTAGAATTTTGGGATGGTGGTGTGCCGCAGAATATTTTAATGTAAAAAAAATGTGCCACGGCAAAAAAAAAGGTTGAAAATCACTGCCATAGATACATAGAGAATATTTTCTTTATCTGGCAGGGCAACAAGGAAGTCCTACTAAAGTGTATAGATGACATGAATATAAATAATGTAAATCTAAAGTTTACAGCAGAATATAGTACACACAAAGTACATTTCCTAGACATTGAGATCGAAATAGAAAATAACGAAATCAATACTAGAACATACTTTAAAGAAGTTGATGCTAATAATTTCATCCATGAGACCAGCTGCCGTCTACAGAGGTGGAAATACAATATACTTAAGGGCCAATTCCTTAGAATAAAACGCAATTGCAAAAAAGAGGAAGACTTTGAGACCCAATCACTAGTAAAAAACAAGGGCGCGATCCGATAAAAATCGTCGCCCGCGACGCCAAATTTTGCGCGGGTTTGGTATCCTATATATACGGCATAACTTAAAAGTTACGCTCGTATATTTCTGCCTTCGCCCGTAGTTTTTTGGCCCATAGACTGACATACAAAACACGCGCAGTTTGGTATCCAATATACAGCGTAAGGACTTACGCGCGCAGATTTCAGAAAATCTACTCCATTTTCATCTCGCCACAAATTGCAGGCGCAGTAACCCTTGCACTGACTAACAAACCAACGTAACTCTCTGAGGGCTTAACAGACACATAGATTATCACATACATATCAGCAGCAGATCTCAAACAGTTAAACATCTAAGCATTCATAATTCCTCCCCCTGCAAGTGTGTCAAACCAATCACAAACAGTACAACCTCTCACCTGCAGCCTTAAAACACCTGCCAATGCACACCCTCATTAGCCACCATGTTTCCCTTGCAATATATTGTGTTCTTAGAGAGACAGCGTTGTGGGGCACAAGGGGTGCTGGAACCCCTACAAGCCCCTGTTTTGGATGATATACCTGCTGCTGAGGTCCCTGGTCATGGTGATGTAGCTGTCCCTGCTCCAGCTGCTGCTGCTGCTGTCCCTGCTCCTCCTGCTGTTGTCCCTGTTCCTGGTGCTGCCCATGCTGCTGTTGCTGCAGCTGGCCATAGGCCAGCAGGGCCTATAAGACGAAGGCATCAGCAGAGGGGAAGAGCACCAAGGATACACAGGGTTAGGGTCACCCTGTTTGAGATGACAGAAGTGGAGGTCAGGGAAAAATATCGCTTGACATCTGCAAGCCTCATTGACCTATATGAGATCTTGAAGGATGATATTGACCCTCAAGCGTATAGGAACCAAGCTCTGACTGGTATGCAGAAGCTGTTGTGTGTTGTACACTTCCTGGCATCCGGCTCATTCCAGTCAACAGAGGGGCTTGTGTCTGGCCTAGCGCAGTCTACCTTCTCCAGGATTCTAGGGGAGGTTTTGACTGCTCTAGATAACCAGACACAGCGATACATTCATTTCCCCCGTACCCCCCAGGAATGGAACCGTCTTAAACAAGGCTTCTATCGACTGGGGTATTCCCAATGTCATGGGGGCAATTGATTGCACACATGTGCGTATTGTGGCCCCAAATGAGGAGCCATTCCTCTATATTAACAGAAAAGGGTTTTACTCGTTGAAATGCCAGATGGTCTGCAATACCACTCTGAAATTCACACATGTGTATGCAGGCTTTCCGGGGAGTGCACATGATTCCTACATCCTGCGCCAGACCTCCTTATTCCAGCTGTTTGAAAATGGAACACTCTCGGGAGGATGGCTGCTTGGTGAGTACCTTCATTCTGTCTGTATATTTCTTCTAAAGGGACACTAAACACAAAATAATTATCTCATATTTCAGATAGAGAATACAATGTTAAACAGCATTACAATTCACTTCTATTATCTCATTTGATTTATTCTTTAGATATCCTTTGTTGAAAAAATAGCAATGCACATAGATGAGCCAATCATATGAGGCATCTATGTGCAGCCAACAATCGGCAGCTAATGAGCATATCTAATATGCTTGTCAGCAAATGATATCAAGAGAATGGAGCAAATTACATAATAGTAGTAAATTATAAAGTTGAAGAAAATTGCAAGGTTTTTTTAACTCATGAAACAAGAAATGTGTGTTTCATGTCCCTTTAAAGGGACAGTATACTATAAATAGGTTTTCACTTAAAAGGACATTTTATAAAAATGGCATGTTCTATCTGAATCATTAAAAGGGCATTAAACCCAATATTTTTCTTTCATGATTCAGTTATAAAATAAAATGTTAAACAACATTCCAGTTTACTTCTTTTATTTAATTTGCTTCATTCATCAGATATCCTTTGTTGAAGAAATAGTAATGGACATGGGTGAGCCAATCACACAAGGCATCTATGTACAGCCACCAATCAGCAGCTACTGAGCCTATTCAGATATGCTTTTCAACAAAAGATATCAAGAGAATGAAGAAAATCAGGTAATATAAGTAAATAGAAAAGTTGTTTAAAATTGCATGTTTTATCTGAATCATGAAATAAAAACATTGTATTTCATGTCCCTTTAAAATAGAATTTTGGTCTAGACTAATCCTGCCATAAAAGTAGATTGCTTACAATGCACCAATTTAATGTTTTTGTTAAATATATCTTTTAAATGAAATCCATGTTATGTCCCTTTAAGCACATGATGAACCTGTAGTAATCAGAATACATATGTTACATGACAGGTGACGCAGGGTACGGCTGCAGGCTATTAATCCCCTTGGTGCACCCCCTTACAGAGCCACAACTCAGGTACCAGGAGGCCCACATACGAACAAGAAATGTCATCGAAAGGAGCTTTGGCCTACTAAAAACCAGGTTCAGGTGTCTGGATGTTACAGGCGGAGCTCTACAGTATAACCCCAACAAAGTGTGTTCCATTGTCAATGCTTGCTGTATTCTACATAACATTGCTGTGGACACACGTTTGTTGGGGGACATTGACCCAGAGCAGCAGCAGCAGCTGGTTCCTGTACCTGAGGATGTGGACAGGGGGACACTGAGGGGGAATGAAGTGAGGGATTATGTCATCCGGGAATACTTCACCTGTAAGTTACTTGTTCATAAGTACAGTAAACCGTAACATTCACATGTATTATGATGTTTGACTGTACCTCACCAACCATTGCATGTGTATATATCATGTCTTGCAGAATTACATACTGCCGATTTCCACTGCATGTAAGTGAAACTACTACATCCCACCCCCTTCCCTTAACCACCCTAATTACTGTAAATGTTTTATTTGTTTAATTCATGTTTAGGTCACTATGATTTATTGACTATCATTAAGAATGATGAAAATGGATGTTTATACCTTATGTTCACACCTTCTGTAAATACATTATTAGTTAGATATACCCATGTGTCAATTTATATTGGATGTGAGAAACCTTGATTTACATCTTATAAGTGAATATTACTATATGTACCCTTCATACACAACTATGTGATGTGGTTTATAGAACAGGAATATGTCATAAACATGATAATATTATCTTTTTGGGCCATTTCCACACAGGTATTATTATATGTTTTAACAATATTACTGCACTAAAACACACCTCACATGGATGTGGATGACAATTATATGGTAAATAATAGAGGACAAGATTTATGGTCAACTATAAGAATATTTATTAATTTCTTTGCTTCTTGGATGAGGGTTCTGAGGTGCCTGGAGTGGATCTCCTGGTTCTCCTGGGTTGGGCGGATTCAGATGATTCAGCTGGAGTGCTGGCCACAGATGAGAGGCTGGAGGCAGTGTCCTGCTGGTGTGTGAAGTGCTCCACCAACACACCCAACAGTTGGTTTTGTTCCCGCAATCTGTTGTCAATCTGCATCTGCATATCAGAAATAACTCTCATCATCTGAGACTGGTTTTGGACTATTCCATTTAAAGATGCTGCGATGTCCCATTGCAGCTTGATGGAACACTGGAGTAAAGTCTGTTGGCTCCTGTAAAACCTGCGTTGGTCTCGTTGTCTTCTCTCACAGCTTGCTATGAGCCTCCTCTGGAGGGAAATGTATTCGTCGCCCAGGGGAGAATACATAGGATCTACAGGCTGTTGACCAGCAGGGATTCTAGGCGCAGGTTCAGCTCTAGCTGCTGGTGCATCAGGGACATCCTCAGCTGGTGCTGCATCAGGAACAAATACAGCTGGTGCTGCATCAGGAACAAATACAGCTGGTGCTGCATCAGGAACAAATACAGCTGGTGCTGCATCAGGCACAACTATAGCTGGTGCTGCATCAGGAACAAATACAGCTGGTGCTGCATCAGGCACAACTACAGCTGGTGCTGCATCAGGAACAAATACAGCTGGTGCTGCATCAGGCACAACTACAGCTGGTGCTGCATCAGGCACAACTACAGCTGGTGCTGGATCAGGAACAAATACACCTATATGCTCCTCTTCAGATGGTGGAGCTCTTCCAAGGGAAGCGGATGGTGGAGCTCTCTGGGTGGACTGGTAGGTAGTCCCATTGCCGACTGGTGTGCGCCCACTCAGCCTGTCCAGCTTGCATGTCCTGTGTGACTGGCCTGATATTGGGGGGGGGGGGGGTAAAGACATGTACCCTTTGGGGCTGACTTGGCTCCCCCTCAAAGCCAAAAGAATAATCCTCCGGCCAGGTATCTTGCCAGGGCTCGTCTGCCAATGTTGGTGGCATGACGTCTGGGTCCTCAACAGAGGCAGTCCAACCCAGCTCATGCCTGGGAGCATACTGTCCTTGTTGATGGATTCTTTGGACTGGTGGTGGAGGTGGAGGCATTCTTTGGACTGGTGGTTGCGGTGGATGCATGCCCGTTTGCACCCTGGTGACAGGAGGTTCTGTGGAGGAGTCAAATGATGAGAGGTATTAGTACAATCATATATATATCCATGTGGGCATACAATGTACATTGATACATGCTAGGGCCTATACTCATTCTCATGTCAAACTCTATAACATGCATGTGCACATTGTGATTTGTGATATGAGGGTTTTTAATATGCAAAGTATACATGTATATGTTTCATACAATAGTTATGTGTACATGTCAGTGATGGATAAAATGTGTTCTTTAAGTGACACTATGGTCAAACAATTTCCTTTAGCCTGATGTAGGCACATAACGTGCTTTCTTGAGCTAAAAGTATTGTGATGACTATAGTGTCCATTTACTGAAAACTCTACATGTGGCTTGTGGCCTGTGTTACTCTGAGACATGTTAGTATTTCACTATTCCACCTCATATCATGAATTTCAATGTGTTAAGTAGCATTAAATGGACATTAAACCCATTTTTATTCTTTCATGATTCAGCTAGAGCATGCAATTTTAAACAACTTTCTAATTTACTTCCATTACCTAATTTGCTTCATTCTCCTGATATTCTTTGCTGAAAAGCATATCTAGATAGGCTCAGAAGCTGCTGATTGGTGGCTGCACATCAATGCCTCATGTGATTGGCTCACCCATGTGCATTGATATTTAATAAACAAAGAATATCAGAATAATTAAGCAAATTAGATAATAGAAGTAAATTGGGATGTTGTTTAAAACTGTATTCTCTATCTGAATAATGAAATAACAAGATTTGGTTTAATGTCCCTTTAATGTGAAATATAATTGTAAATGTTTTTGTTAGTAGGCCAAATACCATGCTCCTCATTGTGTACATGAATGTGTGACATTAAAGGATGTTATATCTCAAATACATATAATACTGGTGTGTGGGATGTTACTCACCAGCATGCTGTGCTGATGTTGCAGCCCCTGAGTCACGAGCCCCTGGAAGTCCACGGACTGCTGTGACGCTCAGGGACCTGCTTATTATCTCCTTCCATTCATTATATTCAGCCTCCTGGGGAGGACCACCGCCTGTTCCCCTCTGGTGCATGGCTTCTTGGCCCATTTTCTCCTTCACCCGCCTCTTGCAATCATTCCATCTTTTCTTTAGGCCGTCGACAGTCCTCCTCTGCTGGGCCACGCTGTTTACTGCCTCCTCGACCAACAGCCATGCATCCCTACGCCGACGGGCAACTCCTTTGCCCTTCTCCTGGCCAAAGAGGGCAGTGTGGTTCTCCAAGACGGCCTGGACTAGCGCTAAATTCTCTGCGAACCAGAAGTTTGGGCATTTCATGCGCTCATCGTCCGTGGCCGCCTGGCTTCCTCCCTGGGATGTCCCTGGTGTGGGTTCCTTCCTATCCTCTCCCTCCTCCCCCTTCTGTCCCCATGTGCACCCTATATCCCTCTTCTAAGTGTGCCTGGTCTCGGGGCAGCCCCACTCCCATCATCCCTTCTGGCTCTCCCTCTCCCTCCTCCACTTACTCCCTGACGGGGACCCTGCTGCTCCTCCTGTCCATAATCCTCTCCCTGCAACTCCCCTCCTCCCCTCCGCCCTACCTCTCCCTGTCATCCTCAAACTACACACACTCACACACTCACACTCACTCCCACTTCAATCACACACAATCTCAACCAAACACTCAGCCTATCACACTGTAAAAGATAAATAAAATGTGTGAGGTGTTAGAAAAAAAAAAGTGTTGTGTATTTTGTATATGTATGTATGCAAAATGTGTGCAATATGTAAAAAAAAGTGTAAGTAAATGTACAGGCTTAACCAAACAAAAATCCGACCTAACTAACTTTGATGAATTGCGCCTCTCTCACTGCTCTTACTAAATAACTTTACTCACTGTAGTGTGCTGTAGCTCCAAGAAACAACCAAACACACTAAAGAAAATGGCGGCTGCGCATGGGTTTATGTATGAATTTTGAATGGCGTAATTACGTGGCGCATCTTTTAGAACTGGCGGTTATTTTTTACGATTCATAGCCTAATTTGCATAAAACTACTCTTTATTGAGACTTTACGTGAACAAAATACTGGCGTAAGTACTTGCGACGACTGAAATGTGTATTTGCGCACATTTTAGTTGATCGCCGGTTTTTCCTACTTACGCCAGTTTAGCATCTGATGGCGCAGTATATTGGATAGGTCGAGTTGCGAGGTGAAATTACCGGCGGTGTGGGTTCCCTCGCTTGTGCCAAAAACTACGCCGTATATCGGATCGTGCCCCAAAATTCATAGAGAGAGGATACGATGCAGAAATCATAGAAACAAAAAGAAAGAAGATGCAATTAGTCAAAAGATCAGACATACTACAATATAGAACCAAAACAAACAATTCTGACAACACTAAACTGTTCATTCCGTTTATAACAGAATACAGTGAGGATAGAAAGAACCTAGAAAAAAATAATAAAGAAACATTGGGGTATTCTACAAGTAGACCCTCACATAGGAGCAAGTCTACCTAATGACCCTAAATTTGTGTATAGCATCCTAGCACCCACATCAAGAAACAACACTCAGGGAATAGAGAAAGGAGTTTTTGGAGAACAGCTGCAAGGCTTATTTCCGTGCAATATTTGTAAAGGCAAATAAATACTAAAACATTTACCTCCAACCAAACTGGCAAAGAATACAACATAAAAAATACAATACGTTGTATGAATAAAAATATCATATAACAGTAACTTAACATTTTTCTGCTTTACACAAATCGCCAAAATAATTTGCAATAGAATGGGCGGCAATCAGTCTACCTCCCTACTTAAGAATGAAGCAAAGTGGATCTTTGAGCTTCAAACATTGCAACCCAAAGGGCTTAATATAGACTTCAGTCTAAACTGCGTTCTCAAATAAAGCACTTTCAAAACAAACACCATCCTTGCCCTATGAATAAAACATGTATATTAACAGAGTATCTGATTCACATCACTACACTAAACCTAAACAGCATAGAAACAAATGAAAAAAAATTTCCCTAAATAGATACATGAAAAATGAAATAAAACATATAGATCTACACTAAGACACACAAAAATGATATGAGTCTATTGTTAACATAACTAGACTGTTTTGGGATTTTCATCAATAGTGGTTTAAGACGATTATGCACAAACCTTGCCCACTCCATATATCACACTGTATAAACTACTACCGTATCATAAACAACTAATGGATAACTTTAATGTACAATGCTGCAATAGTATCCTTATAGATTTCCTAGTTCAAATCTAAACCTGTTAACCAAATATGTTGTACTGAATTGTATATTAGGTATATTATGTATTAATGACAAACATCACTCATAATGCTGAAACAAGATTATTCCGGATGAATGAATGACAACACATACAATGCTGACAAGTGCCCGTAGTAAATGCGTAATATCGCTTTAAATAATACGGAGGTAGAACAAAATATGGCTATTCCGGATAACATTACAAATAAAGAAGGAACAAATTTTAAAAAATCCACAAAGAGTCAATTGACTGAGAAAAAACCTAACGAGCCAATCAACCGGATGAATGACTCCATTTACAGGAGGATATAAAACACCCTGTATCATCCGTAGGTGTATGCTTGAAAAAGGCTGAGAACCCAGCCGAAACGTGTTGCTTTACGCTTCTACGGACAACAGTCAGGACCCAGCACTGTTTTTGGAGACATCCGCTTGCTGTAGAGCAGGCACTAACAATTAAATAAACATACATAGTCATCAACTTTAATAACCAGTTACACACAGCAAATAAGCTTGAGCCTTTTTATTGATTGTTTTTTGATTCGGATCAATTTTGTTTTAAAAGATTTCTTATACATTTACCCTATGACATTTTATACATCCACCTTATGATATTTGTCCTTTTCTTTAATTTTTTTGGAATATACAATATTTTATTAATGTTAAAGTCATTTTTTTTTATTGTATATACATGCACGTTATCTGATTTATCTTGTATTTTATTAATGACCAGTAAAAATTATTTTATGCATATTATTGCTTAGAGTACTTGTCATCTATATTGGAATTGTATGATTATAACCCCAAATTTTATCCATATCTGATCATAATATTGATATTTAGGCACTTGATTATTACTGAGCATCAAAATAAACACATAAATAAAACACACACTTTTTATATTTTTATATTTTTGCTATAAATTTAAATTTAATTTATTTTTCAGATTATACCAGGCAAATTCAGACTGAGATAATCTCAGGCGCACTCAAAGAACATTTTTTTCTCCTTTGCACTAAAACTTTAAGTTTATACACGGTTGTTTTGAGGTTTTAACCGTGATCTTTAGAGTGTTTCTTGCCTTTTACAACAGCACCATCTATTGGGGTACTTTGGATATATTCTTTCTTTGAGAGATTCTATCACATCAGACTAGCCTTATACTTATTCCAGGTAGTAATTAGTATGTAGGATAGCCTTATTCTTATATCAGGTAGTAATTAGTATGTAGGATAGCCTTATTCTTATACCAGGTAGTAATTAGTATGTAGGATAACCTTATACTTATACAAGTTAGTAATTAGTATGTAGGATATAATTATATTTATACCAGGTAGTACTTAGTATGTAGGATAGCCTTATTCTTATACCAGTTAGTAATTAGTATGTAGGATAGCCTTATTCTTATACCAGGTAGAAATTAGTATGTAGGATATAATTATATTTTTCTTAAAGACATGATGAGTCCACGGATCATCTTCATTACTTATGGGATATTCACCTCCTGGTCAGCAGGAGGAGGCAAAGAGCACCACAGCAGAGCTGTTAAATAGCTCCTCCCTTTCCTCCCACTCCAGTCATTCTCTTTGCCTATGTTAGTGATAGAAGCAGGTAAAGTGAGGTGTTAGTTTAGATTCTTCAATCAAGAGTTTTTTGTTTTCTGAGTATTGCCAGAGAGTGCTACTTTGTTCTGGGGTGTAGCCTAGTCCATATCAGTCTCTACAGTAGAGCTCTGGTGGCTTTAGAGCTATGGGAACTGGTGGGACATAGTTCTCACTGCGCCTCCCATTTTCAGCTGCCCTATATCCTTCAGCCTGAGATTATTACTGACTCAGCATTGCTTATCTCTCAGGCCAATGTGAGGGAGAGGACGTCTCAAGCTTGGGAAGTGCCCTACTGCCAGGCAGTGTTTGAGGTAAGTGCTGCCTTTTTCTGGGATCTAAGAAGTCTCAGTGTTTGTTTCATTAGCACTACTGTACATAAGGGGTTAATGGTAAACCTTACTTATGTGGGGACAGTTTCAGACTTTCAGAAAAGAAGTCTTACTTGGGCAGTGATTTGGTGCAGGCACTGGGGCTGGAGTTATGTTGGTAAGTATATTTTCACTAAAATGGAGGGCTCTGGTTGTTTTCACTTTAGTTTGTTTTCACTTTAGTTTTTTCCCTGAGAGGGAAGCAGAGACTTGCAGCACGCTCACGAGGGGGGGACTTCCTGTTTCTTCTGTTAAGTGTGATCAGTCCACGGGTCATCATTACTTCTGGGATATTAACTCCTCCCCAACAGGAAGTGCAAGAGGATTCACCCAGCAGAGCTGCATATAGCTCCTCCCCTCTACGTCACTCCCAGTCATTCTCTTGCACCCAACGACTAGATAGGAGGTGTGAGAGGGCTATGGTGATTATACTTAGTTTTATATCTTCAATCAAAAGTTTGTTATTTTAAAATAGCACCGGAGTGTGTTATTACCTCTCTGGCAGAGTTTGAAGAAGAATCTACCAGAGTTTTTGCTATGATTTTAGCCGGAGTAGTTGAGATCATATTGCTGTTTCTCGGCCATCTGAGGAGAGGTAATCTTCAGATCAGGGGACAGCGGGCAGATGAATCTGCATAGAGGTATGTAGCAGCTTTTATTTTCTGACAATGGAATTGATGAGAAAATCCTGCCATACCGATATAATGTCATGTATGTATACTTTACACTTCAGAGAATTACACTGTAAGAAGTACATAAAGCTGTTTAATAACTAGAAATTATGTTTAACGTTTTTGCTGGAATGTAAAATCGTTTTCATTTGCTGAGGTACTGAGTGAATAAATGTTTGGGCACCATTTTTCCACTTGGCAGTTGCTTAAATCTGTTTTTTTCTGTCAGTTTCTGTTCTCCCTCACTGCTGTGTGTGAGGGGGAGGGGCGGTTTTGGCGCCTTTTTCTATGCATCAGTTATTTCAGTCAGCAGCTCATTGTATTTCCTGCATGATCCGGTTCATCTCTACAGAACTCAGGGGTCTTCAAACTTATTTTGAGGGAGGTAATTTCTCTCAGCAGAGCTGTGAGAATTATAGTTTGACTGAAATAAAAACTTTTATTCTGTAATTTGTTTCCTGCTTTCAGAAATTGTTATCTTTGTTAATGGGATTAAACCTTTGTTAAAGTTGTGTTGTTTACAAGGATTGAGGCTATAACTGTTTCAATTTATTAATTTTCAACTGTCATAGATTTTCTGTGCTTCTTAGAGGCACAGTACGTTTTTAATTGAATTGTATCCAAGTTGCAAGTTTATTTGCTAGTGTGTTAAACATGTCTGATTCAGAGGATGATATCTGTGTCATTTGTTGCAATGCCAAAGTGGAGCCCAATAGAAATTTATGTACTAACTGTATTGATGCTATTTTAAATAAAAGTCAATCTGTACAAATTGAACAAATTTCACCAAACAACGAGGGGAGAGTTATGCCGACTAACTCGCCTCACGTGCCAGTACCTGCATCTCCCGCTCGGGAGGTGCGTGATATTGTAGCGCCGAGTACATCTGGCCGGCCATTACAAATCACATTACAGGATATGGCTTCTGTTATGACTGAAGTTTTGGCTAAATTACCAGAACTAAGGGGTAAGCGTGATCACTCTGGGGTGAGAACAGAGTGCGCTGATAATATTAGGGCCATGTCAGATACTGCGTCACAGGTTGCAGAACATGAGGACGGAGAACTTCATTCTGTGGGTGACGGTTCTGATCCAAACAGACTGGATTCAGATATTTCAAATTTTAAATTTAAACTGGAAAACCTCCGTGTATTACTAGGGGAGGTGTTAGCGGCTCTGAATGATTGTAACACAGTTGCAATACCAGAGAAAATGTGTAGGTTGGATAAATATTTTGCGGTACCGACGAGTACTGAGGTTTTTCCTATACCTAAGAGAATTACTGAAATTGTTTCTAAGGAGTGGGATAGACCCGGTGTGCCGTTCTCACCCCCTCCGATATTTAGAAAAATGTTTCCAATAGACGCCACCACACGGGACTTATGGCAAACGGTCCCTAAGGTAGAGGGAGCAGTTTCTACTTTAGCTAAGCGTACCACTATCCCGGTGGAGGATAGCTGTGCCTTTTCAGATCCAATGGATAAAAAATTAGAGGGTTACCTTAAGAAAATGTTTGTTCAACAAGGTTTTATATTGCAACCCCTTGCATGCATTGCGCCGATCACGGCTGCAGCGGCGTTCTGGATTGAGTCTCTGGAAGAGAACATTAGTTCAGCTACTCTGGACGACATTACGGACAGGCTTAGAGTCCTTAAACTAGCTAATTCATTCATTTCGGAGGCCGTAGTACATCTAACTAAACTTACGGCGAAGAATTCAGGATTCGCCATTCAGGCACGCAGGGCGCTGTGGCTAAAATCCTGGTCAGCTGATGTTACTTCTAAGTCTAAATTGCTTAATATACCTTTCAAAGGGCAGACCTTATTCGGGCCCGGGTTGAAAGAGATTATCGCTGACATTACAGGAGGTAAAGGCCATGCCCTGCCTCAGGACAAAGCCAAAACTAAGACTAGACAGTCTAATTTTCGTTCCTTTCGTAATTTCAAAGCAGGAGCAGCATCAACTTCCTCTGCACCAAAACAGGAAGGAGCTGTTGCTCGCTACAGACAAGGCTGGAAACCTAACCAGTCCTGGAACAAGGGCAAGCAGACCAGGAAACCTACTGCTGCCCCTAAAACGTCATGAATTGAGGGCCCCCGATCCGGGATCGGATCTAGTGGGGGGCAGGCTTTCTCTCTTCGCCCAGGCTTGGGCAAGAGATGTCCAGGATCCCTGGGCGCTAGAAATAATATCTCAGGGATACCTTCTGGACTTCAAATCCTCTCTTCCAAGAGAGAGATTTCATCTGTCAAGGTTGTCAACAATCCAGACAAAGAAAGAGGCGTTTCTACGCTGCGTACAAGAGCTCTTGTTAATGGGAGTAATCCACCCAGTTCCACGATCGGAACAGGGACAGGGGTTTTACTCAAATCTGTTGGTGGTTCCCAAAAAAGAGGGAACTTTCAGACCAATCCTGGACTTAAAGATCCTAAACAAATTTCTAAGAGTTCCATCGTTCAAGATGGAAACTATTCGAACAATTTTGCCCATGATCCAAGAGGGTCAGTACATGACCACAGTGGATTTAAAGGATGCTTACCTTCACATACCGATTCACAGAAATCATTACCGGTATCTAAGGTTTGCCTTTCTAGACAGGCATTACCAATTTGTAGCTCTTCCATTCGGATTGGCTACGGCTCCAAGAATCTTCACAAAGGTTCTGGGCACTCTTCTGGCGGTACTAAGACCGCGAGGAATTTCAGTAGCTCCGTACCTAGACGACATACTGATACAAGCTTCAAGCTTTCAAACTGCCAAATCTCATACAGAGTTAGTACTGGCATTTCTAAGGTCACATGGATGGAAGGTGAACGAAAAGAAAAGTTCACTCGTTCCACTCACAAGAGTTCCCTTCCTGGGGACTCTTATAGATTCTGTAAAAATGAAGATTTACCTGACAGAGGACAGGTTAACAAGACTTCAAAGTGCTTGCCGCACCCTTCATTCCATTCAACACCCGTCAGTGGCTCAATGCATGGAGGTAATTGGCTTAATGGTAGCGGCAATGGACATAGTACCCTTTGCTCGCCTACACCTCAGACCACTGCAACTGTGCATGCTAAGTCAGTGGAATGGGGATTACTCAGACTTATCCCCTTCTCTGAATCTGGATCAAGAGACCAGAAATTCTCTTCTTTGGTGGCTTTCTCGGCCACATCTGTCCAGGGGGATGCCATTCAGCAGACCAGACTGGACAATTGTAACAACAGACGCCAGCCTTCTAGGTTGGGGTGCCGTCTGGAATTCTCTGAAAGCTCAGGGACAATGGAGTCAGGAGGAGAGTCTCCTGCCAATAAACATTCTGGAATTGAGAGCAGTTCTCAATGCCCTCCTGGCTTGGCCCCAGTTGACAACGCGGGGTTTCATCAGGTTTCAGTCGGACAACATCACGACTGTAGCTTACATCAACCATCAGGGAGGGACACGAAGCTCCCTAGCTATGATGGAAGTATCAAAGATAATTCGCTGGGCAGAGTCTCACTCTTGCCACCTGTCAGCAACCCACATCCCGGGAGTGGAGAACTGGGAGGCGGATTTCTTAAGTCGTCAGACTTTTCATCCAGGGGAGTGGGAACTTCATCCGGAGGTCTTTGCCCAAATACTTCGACGTTGGGGCAAACCGGAGATAGATCTCATGGCGTCTCGACAGAACGCCAAGCTTCCTCGTTACGGGTCCAGATCCAGGGATCCAGAAGCAGTCCTGATAGATGCCCTGACAGCACCTTGGGACTTCAGGATGGCTTACGTGTTTCCACCCTTCCCGATGCTTCCTCGATTGATTGCCAGAATCAAACAAGAGAGAGCATCAGTGATTCTAATAGCACCTGCGTGGCCACGCAGGACTTGGTATGCAGATCTGGTGGACATGTCATCCTGTCCACCTTGGTCTCTACCTCTGAAACAGGACCTTCTGATTCAGGGTCCCTTCAAACATCAAGGTCTAACTTCTCTGAAGCTGACTGCTTGGAAATTGAACGCTTGATTTTATCAAGACGTGGGTTTTCTGAGTCAGTTATTGATACCTTAATACAGGCTAGGAAACCTGTTACCAGAAAGATTTACCATAAGATATGGCGTAAATACCTATATTGGTGTGAATCCAAAGGTTACTCTTGGAGTAAGGTTAGGATTCCTAGGATATTGTCTTTTCTACAAGAAGGTTTAGAAAAGGGTTTATCCGCTAGTTCATTAAAGGGACAGATCTCAGCTCTGTCCATTCTGTTACACAAACGTCTGTCAGAAATTCCTGACGTCCAGGCTTTTTGTCAGGCTTTGGCCAGGATTAAGCCTGTGTTTAAAACGGTTGCTCCACCATGGAGTCTAAACCTTGTTCTTAATGTTTTACAGGGCGTTCCATTTGAACCCCTTCATTCCATTGATATAAAGTTGTTATCTTGGAAAGTTCTATTTTTAATGGCTATTTCCTCGGCTCGAAGAGTCTCTGAGTTATCAGCCTTACATTGTGATTCTCCTTATTTGATTTTTCATTCGGATAAGGTAGTTCTGCGTACTAAACCTGGGTTCTTACCTAAGGTAGTTACTAACAGGAATATCAATCAAGAGATTGTTGTTCCTTCTTTATGCCCAAATCCTTCTTCGAAGAAGGAACGTCTACTGCACAACCTGGATGTAGTCCGTGCTCTAAAATTTTACTTACAGGCAACTAAGGAATTTCGACAAACGTCTTCTCTGTTTGTCGTTTACTCTGGGCAGAGGAGAGGTCAAAAAGCTTCTGCTACCTCTCTTTCTTTTTGGCTTCGTAGCATAATTCGTTTAGCTTATGAAACTGCTGGACAGCAGCCTCCTGAAAGGATTACAGCTCATTCCACTAGAGCTGTGGCTTCTACTTGGGCCTTTAAGAATGAGGCCTCTGTTGAACAGATTTGCAAGGCTGCAACTTGGTCTTCGCTTCATACTTTTTCCAAATTTTACAAATTTGACACTTTTGCTTCATCGGAGGCTATTTTTGGGAGAAAGGTTCTTCAGGCAGTGGTTCCTTCTGTATAAAGAGCCTGCCTATCCCTCCCGTCATCCGTGTACTTTTGCTTTGGTATAGGTATCCCAGAAGTAATGATGACCCGTGGACTGATCACACTTAACAGAAGAAAACATAATTTATGCTTACCTGATAAATTCCTTTCTTCTGTAGTGTGATCAGTCCACGGCCCGCCCTGTTTTAAGGCAGGTAATATTTTTTAATTTATACTCCAGTCACCACTTCACCCTTGGCTTTTCCTTTCTCGTTGGTCCTTGGTCGAATGACTGGGAGTGACGTAGAGGGGAGGAGCTATATGCAGCTCTGCTGGGTGAATCCTCTTGCACTTCCTGTTGGGGAGGAGTTAATATCCCAGAAGTAATGATGACCCGTGGACTGATCACACTACAGAAGAAAGGAATTTATCAGGTAAGCATAAATTATGTTTTTTTGTAGCCTCTGCTTGTAGCACTATTTCCAAGCAGTCTTCAGATGTGCTGTACTGGGGTTTATCTGGGCTAGAGCAGCATGTAGAACACTTTTCATGCGCTTTTAGCACAGATGCGGTCCTAGTTCGGTTTTTCCGTCAGGTTGCAGTAACGGATCGTTTCTACAAGGGATCCGGTAGCATTGGTTAAGGTAGGAGCAGCTCAGCAGGTTGCTGTGGTGCAGAGGTTTAATTATTACTTAAATTTTCTAACCGTTTTGTAACTACAGCAAAATTAGCAGTTTGTCAAGAGAAAGAAAAAACGTTTAAATTTAAAGAGACAGTAACGGTTTTTGATAATTTTATTGTTATTCCTAGTATTTTTTCTGCTCAATACCAATATTTTATGTGAAAAAATGTAAAAAAATGGACCAAGATGAGGTGCAAGCTGTTACATGTGCTTTATGTCTTGATGCAAATGTGGAACCACCAATCCTTTTCTGTCCTACATGTATTGAAAAGACTGTGAATTTTAGGGATAACATTTTGGCTGAGCCAATCTCCTCTCAGACAAATGTTGTCCAAGAGTCCTCTGATGAGGGTCAATTTCTGCAGCAACTTTCTCCCCAAGTGTCCCAAAAATTATTGCCTTCTCCAGCAGTGCCCTGCACGTCTACTGTAGTTCCTTCTGGAATTTCACTACAGGACATAGCTTCTCTTATGTCTACTACTATCTCTGATGCTCTGTCTGCCTTTCCAATGTTGCAGGGCCATCGCAAGAGAAAGTCCATTTCTGCAGTTAGCGAGGTTTCTGATGCTGTGGTAGCTATCTCAGAAGTCTCTTCTCACAGATCTGAGGAAGAGGTTCCTGCTCTGGCATCTGAAGGAGAAATCTCAGATTCGGAGGAGGTGTTACCTTTGACCGACTCAGAAGAGGTATCTTTCAGGTTTAAACTGGAACATCTTCGTCTCTTACTTAGCGAGGTTTTAATTACCCTAGATGATAATGACTCCACAGTGATGGTTTTCCCCCCAAAGTCTAGCAAATTAGACAGATATTATGAGGTACCTTCCTTTACAGATGTTTTTCCAGTTCCTAAGAAGGCCTCTGAAATTATTAATAGAGAATGGGAGAGACCTGGTATTCCTTTCTCTCCTTCTCCTATTTTCAAGAAGATGTTTCCTATAGCTGGCTCAGTTAAAGAGGTTTGGCAAACTGTTCCTAAGGTAGAAGGAGCTGTTTCAACCTTGGCTAAGAGAAATACTATCCCTATAGAGGATAGCTGTGCTTTTATAGATCCAATGGACAAAAAAATTAGAGGGTCTACTCATGAAAATTTATGTTCACCAGGGTATGCAGTGGCAACCGGCGGTCTGTATAACTACCGCCACGAGTGCGGCAGCCTACTGGTTTGATGCTCGCCCTCAGGCGAGAAACTCCCTTGGACGAGATCCAGGACAGGATAAAGGCTCTTAAGCTAGTTAATGCCTTTATCTCGGATGCCACCCTTCAAGTTATTAAGTTGGGGGCCAAAATTTCAACCTTCTCTATCTTGGCTCGCAGGGCCTTATGGCTGAAACTTTGGTCTGCGGACGTTTCATCTAAGTCAAAGCTTATAGCTGTCCCTTACAAGGGGAAGACCCTGTTTGGTCCTGAGCTGAAAGAGATTATTTCTGACATTACGGGAGGTAAGGGTCACCTTCTCCCTCAGGACAAAAAGATTAGGCAAAAAGGAAGACAAAGTAATTTTCTTTCCTTTCGCAACTTCAAGGGATTCTCTTCCTCTTCTCCCTCAACTAAGCAGGAACAAGCTAAATCTAATTGGAGACCCGCCCAATCTTGGAATAAGGGTAAGTAATCCAAGAAGGCGGCCAATGACTCCAAGACAGTATGAAGGTTTTGCCCCCCGATCCGGGACAAATGGATCTGGTAGGAGACAGACTTTCTTTTTTCACTCAAGCCTGGGTTCGGGACGTTCAGGATCCCTGGGCTATAGAAATAGTGTCTCAGGGATACAAGCTGAAGTTCAAAATTTGTCCTACCTGGGGCAGGTGTCTAATTTCAAGGTTATCTGCAGACCAGACAAAAAGAGAGGCGTTCTTACATTGTGTAGAAGACCTCTTAGCTCTGGGAGGGATCGTTCCCATTCCACCTCAAGATCAAGGTATGGGATTCTATTACAATCTGTTTGTGGTTCCCAAGAAGGAAGGAACCTTCAGACCAATTCTAGACCTCAAGAGTCTAAATAAGTTTCTCAGAGTTCCATCCTTCAGGATGGAAACTATTCGTTCCATCCTTCCCTTGATCCAGAAGGGTCAGTTTATGACAACAGTAGATTTAAAGGACGCGTACCTGCATGTTCCCATTCACAGGGATCATTACAGGTTCTTAAGGTTTGCCTTTCTAGACAAGCATTTCCAGTTTGTGGCTCTTCCTTTCGGTCTTGCCACAGCTCTTGAACAAAGCACCGCAAGAAGAGACCCCAGAACCTTTGTGAAGATTCTGGGATCTCTTCTTGTGGTGCTTCATTCAAGAGGCATTGCGGTGGCGCCGTATCTGGACGATATCCTAGTTCAGGCGCCGTCCTTTCAGCTAGCAAAATTTCACACGGACCTGGTAGTGGCTTTCCTAAGGTCACACGGGTGGAAGGTGAATCTAGAAAAGAGCTCTTTAGTTCCTCATACAAGAGTGACCTTTCTAGGGACCATCATAGACTCTCTGTCTATGAAGATTTTTCTGACAGAAGTCAGGAAATGAAAGATTATCGATACTTGTCGAGCTCTGCAATCTTCTTCTCGTCCTTCTGTGGCACAGTGCATGGAGTTAATAGGTCTGATGGTAGCGGCAATGGACATCGTCCTGTTTGCTCGCTTTCATCTCAGAGCTCTGCAGTTGGACATGCTCAAACAATGGAACGGAGCTTATTTGGACTTGTCCCCTCGACTTCTATTGGCACAGGAGACAAGGGAGTCTCTTCTTTGGTGATTGTCTCTAGATCATCTCTCCCAGGGAACATGTTTTCGCAGACCATCCTGGGAGATTGTGACAACAGATGCCAGCCTTCAGGGGTGGGGAGCAGTTTGGGGCTCCCTAAGGGCTCAGGGGATATGGTCTCAGACAGAGTCTCTTTTGCCCATAAACATTCTGGAACTGAGAGCGATCTACAATGCTCTCCTGACCTGGCCTCAGCTAGCTTCAGTTCAGTTTACCAGGTTCCAGATGGACAACATAACATCAGTGGCCTAAATCAATCATCAGGGAGGAACAAGGAGTTCCTTGGCGATGACAGAGGTTTTCAAAATAATTCAGTGGGCGGAGGCCCATTCTTGTTTTCTGTCGGCAATCCACATCCCAGGGGTGGACAACTGGGAGGCGGATTTTCCGAGCAGACAGACCTTTCATCCGGGGGAGTGGGAACTTCATCCGGACATGTTCTCCAGTCTGATCCTCAAATGGGTTCATCCGGAGTTGGATCTCATGGCATCCAGGCAGAATGCCAAACTTCCCAGGTACGGGTCGAGATCCAGAGATCCTCAGGTGGAGCTGATAGATGCTCTGGCAGCCCCTTGGTCCTTCAATCTAGCATATCTGTTTCCTCCGTTTGCTCTCCTTCCGCAAGTGATTGCCCGGATCAAACAGGAAAGGGCTTCAGTGATTCTCATAGCACCGGCCTGGCCTCGCAGGATCTGGTATGCAGACCTGGTGGAGATGTCATCTCTACCTCCTTGGAGGCTTCCGCTTCGAAAGGACCTCTGATTCAGGGACCCTTCCATCATCAAAATCTAGATTCTCTGAAGCTGACTGCTTGGAGATTGAACGGTTGATCCTAGCCAAGCAAGGTTTTTCTGACTCAGTCATAGACACTTTGATTCAGGCTTGTAAGCCTGTCACTAGAAAGATTTATCACAAGATTTGGCGTATATACCTTTATTGGTGTGAATCCAAGGGCTACTCCTGGAGTAGAGTTAGGATTCCTAGGATTTTATCTTTTCTCCAGGAAGGATTGGAGAAAGGATTATCTACAAGTTCTTTAAAGGGTAAAATTTCAGCATCTATCCTGTTACACAAGCGTCTAGCTGATGTCCCTGATGTTCAGTCTTTTTGTCAGGCCTTGAAGGGACACTGAACCCAAATTTTTTTCTTTTGTGATTCAGATACAGCATGCCATTTTAAGCAACTTTCTAATTTACTCCTATTATCAATTTGTTTTCGTTCTCTTGCTATCTTTATTTGAAAAAGAAGGCATCTAAGCTTTTTTTCTTGGTTCAGAACTCTGGACAGCAATTTTTTATTGGTGGATGAAATTATCCACCAATCAGCAAGGACAACCCAGGTTGTTCACCAAAAATGGGCCGGCATCTAAACTTACATTCTTGCATTTAAAATAAAGATACCAAGAGAATAAAGACAATTTGATAATAGGAGTAAATTAGAAAGTTGCTTAAAATTTCATGCTCTATCTGAATCATGAAAGAAAAAATTTGGGTTCAGTGTCCCTTTAACCAGAATTAAGCCTGTGTTGAGACCAGTTACTCCTCCATGGAGTCTTAATTTAGTTCTCAAGGTTCTTCAAGGGGTTCCGTTTGAACCTATGCATTCCTTAGATATCAAGTTGTTATCTTGGAAGGTTTTATTTTTGGTAGCAATTTCTTCTGCTCGTAGAGTGTCTGAGCTTTCAGCATTACAATGTGAGCCCCCTTACCTTATTTTTCATGCAGATAAGGTTGTCTTACGTACGAAATTTGGATTTCTTCCCAAGTTTGTTTCGGATCGGAACATTAATCAGGAAATTGTTGTACCTTCCTTGTGTCCTAATCCTTCTTCTAAGAAGGAGAGGCTCTTGCACAATTTGGATGTAGTTTGTGCTTTAAGGTTTTATTTACAGGCGACTAAAGACTTTCGCCAGTTTTCCTCTTTGTTTGTGGTATTTTCAGGCAAATGTAGGGGACAGAAAGCTACGGCTGTTTTTCTTTCTTTTTGGCTGAAGAGTATTATACGTTTGGCTTACGAAACTGCTGGACAGCAGCCTCCTGAGAGGATTACGGCTCATTCCACTAGGGCTGTTGCTTCCTCGTGGGCATTAAAAAATGAAGCTTCTGTGGAACAGATTTGCAAGGCTGCAACTTGGTCTTCTCTTCAGACTTTTACAAAATTTTACAAATTTGATACTTTTGCCTCGGCTGAGGCGGCTTTTGGGAGAAAGGTTCTTCATGCAGTGGTGCCTTCCGTTTAGGTATCCTGTCTTGTCCCTCCTGTATCATCCGTGTACTCTAGCTTGGGTATTGGATCCCATAAGTAATGAAGATGATCCGTGGACTCATTGTGTCTTTAAGAAGAAAAGAAAATGTATGCTTACCTGATAAATTTATTTCTTCTTAGACACGATGAGTCCACGGCCCGCCCTGTCATTTTTAGACAGGATGTTTTTTATTGTAAACTTCAGTCACCTCTGCACCTTGGCTTTTCCTTTCTCTTCCTAACTTCGGTTGAATGACTGGAGTGGGAGGGAAGGGAGGAGCTATTTAACAGCTCTGCTGTGGTGCTCTTTGCCTCTTCCTGCTGACCAGGAAGTGAATACCCCATAAGTAATGAAGATAATCTGTGGACTCATTGTGTCTAAGAAGAAATAAATCAGGTAAGCATAAATTTTGTTTTATACCAGGTAGTAATTAATATGAAGGATAGCCTTATTCTTGAATCAGTTAGTAATTAGTATGTAGGATAGCCTTATTTTTATACCAGGTAGTAATTAGTATGTAGGATAGCCTTATGTTTATCTCAGGTAGTAATTAGTATGTAGGATAGCCTTATGTTTATCTCAGGTAGTAATTAGTATGTAGGATAGCCTTATACTTATACCATGTAGTAATTAGTATGTAGGATAGTCTTATTCTTATACCAGGTAGTAATTAGTATGTAGGATAGCCTTATGTTTATCTCAGGTAGTAATTAGTATGTAGGATAGCCTTATGTTTATCTCAGGTAGTAATTAGTATGTAGGATAGCCTTATTTTTATCTCAGGTAGTAATTAGTATGTAGGATAGCCTTATGTTTATCTCAGGTAGTAATTAGTATGTAGGATATCCTTATGTTTATCTCAGGTAGTAATTAGTATGTAGGATAGCCTTATGTTTATCTCAGGTAGTAATTAGTATGTATGATAGCCTTATGTTTATCTCAGGTAGTAATTAGTATGTAGGATAGCCTTATGTTTATCTCAGGTAGTAATTAGTATGTAGGATAGCCTTATACTTATACCAGTTAGTAATTAGTATGTAGGATATCCTTATACTTATACCAGTTAGTAATTAGTATGTAGGATAGCCTTATACTTATACCAGGTAGTAATTAGTATGTAGGATAGCCTTATACTTATACCAGGTAGTAATTAGTATGTAGGATATCCTTATTCTTATATCAGTTAGTAATTAGTATGTAGGATAGCCTTATGTTTATCTCAGGTAGTAATTAGTATGTAGGATAGCTTTATGTTTATCTCAGGTAGTAATTAGTATGTAGGATAGCCTTATACTTATACCAGGTAGTAATTAGTATGTAGGATAGCCTTATACTTATACCAGTTAGTAATTAGTATGTAGGATAGCCTTATTCTTATACCAGGTAGTATTTAGTATGTAGGATAGCCTTATTCTTATACCAGGTAGTAATTGGTATGTAGGATAATAGCCTTATATTAGGTAGTAATTCGTTTTTCGGATAGCTTTATGTTTATCCCAGGCATAATTAGTATGTAGAATAGTCCTTTGCTTATCCTAGGCATTAATTAGTAAGTAGGATAGCCCTATGCTTATCCCAGGCATTAATTAGTAAGTAGGATAGCCCTATGCTTATCCCAGGCATTAATTAGTTAGTAGGATAGCCGTGTGCTTATCCCAGGCATTAATTAGTAAGTAGGATAGCCGTGTGCTTATCTCAGGTAGTAATTAGTATGTAGGATAGCCTTATTCTTATACCAGGTAGTAATTAGTATGTAGGATAGCCTTATGTTTATCTCAGGTAGTAATTAGTATGTAGGATAGCCTTATGTTTATCTCAGGTAGTAATTAGTATGTAGGATAGCCTTATGTTTATCTCAGGTAGTAATTAGTATGTAGGATAGCCTTATACTTATACCAGTTAGTAATTAGTATGTAGGATATCCTTATACTTATACCAGTTAGTAATTAGTATGTAGGATAGCCTTATACTTCTACCAGGTAGTAATTAGTATGTAGGATAGCCTTATACTTATACCAGGTAGTAATTAGTATGTAGGATATCCTTATTCTTATATCAGTTAGTAATTAGTATGTAGGATAGCCTTATGTTTATCTCAGGTAGTAATTAGTATGTAGGATAGCTTTATGTTTATCTCAGGTAGTAATTAGTATGTAGGATAGCCTTATACTTATACCAGGTAGTAATTAGTATGTAGGATAGCCTTATACTTATACCAGGTAGTAATTAGTATGTAGGATAGCCTTATACTTATACCAGTTAGTAATTAGTATGTAGGATAGCCTTATTCTTATACCAGGTAGTAATTAGTATGTAGGATAGCCTTATTCTTATACCAGGTAGTAATTGGTATGTAGGATAATAGCCTTATATTAGGTAGTAATTCGTTTTTCGGATAGCTTTATGTTTATCCCAGGCATTATTAGTATGTAGAATAGTCCTTTGCTTATCCCAGGCATTAATTAGTAAGTAGGATAGCCCTATGCTTATCCCAGGCATTAATTAGTAAGTAGGATAGCCCTATGCTTATCCCAGGCATTAATTAGTAAGTGGGATAGCCGTGTGCTTATCCCAGCCATTATTTAGTATGTAGGATAGCCCTATGCTTATCCCAGGCATTAATTAGTAAGTAGGATAGCCCTATGCTTATCCCAGGCATTAATTATTAAGTAGGATAGCCCTATGCTTATCCCAGGCATTAATTAGTAAGTAGGATAGCCGTGTGCTTATCTCAGGTAGTAAGTATGTAGGATAGCATTTTTGAAGTCCCCCATGTGTTTGTCATTACCACCTCTAATGAAAGTTTATTCCATAAATCAATCACATTTTCTGTTATGTGTCTGTGTTTAGAAATAAAATAAATAGTCATACAGACATTTGCCTTTTTGTTAACAGTAACAGTTTATTAAGGAATTCTGTTGGATCACCTGTAATTAGCTTCAGTGTTCAGAGGAACCACACCTTGGAAGCGCTTATTATTTACTATTATATATTACTAATAATAATCTAGAGTGCATTATTGCTCTGTGGCCACCTGATAAGCAGCAAATGAGTTGTAGTGTTAGCCTGGGTCCAATAGCTGTATCTCTAGCTCTAGTTTGGGTTCAGTAACACAATAAGTGTGGCTCTAGCGTTAGTTTGGGTTCGGTAACACAATAAGTGTGGCTCTAGCGTTAGTTTGGGTTCGGTAACACAATAAGTGTGGCTCTAGCGTTAGTTTGGGTTTGGTAACACAATAAGTGTGGCTCTAGCGTTAGTTTGGGTTTGGTAACACAATAAGTGTGGCTCTAGCGTTAGTTTGGGTTTGGTAACACAATAAGTGTGTCTCTAGCGTTAGTTTGAGTTTGGTAACACAATAAGTGTGTCTCTAGCGTTAGTTTGAGTTTGGTAACACAATAAGTGTGTCTCTAGCGTTAGTTTGAGTTTGGTAACACAATAAGTGTGGCTCTAGCATTAGTTTGGGTTCAGTAACACAATAAGTGTGTCTCTAGCGTTAGTTTGAGTTTGGTAACACAATAAGTGTGGCTCTAGCGTTAGTTTGGGTTCAGTAACACAATAAGTGTGTCTCTAGCGTTAGTTTGAGTTTGGAAAAAAAAAAAAGTGTGGCTCTAGCATTAGTTTGGGTTCAGTAACACAATAAGTGTGTCTCTAGCGTTAGTTTGGGTTCAGTAACACAATAACTGTGGCTCTAGCATTAGTTTGGGTTCTGTAACACAATAAGTGTGGCTTTAGCACTGGTTTGGGTTCAGTAACCACAGGTGTAAAGCGAAATCAGCATTTGAGTTCCAGTGGACAAGCTGCTGAGTTGTGTAGCGCGAATACAAACATAGTCTTATGCTTCTAGAGGGGGATCCCGTATTAGCCATTAGTAGGATATTGTATTAATCTATCTTGTGGTAATTAAACTGAATTATTGGAGAGTGTTTGCCCAAGCAAATATGGTGGCCCTTGTGATTCTTGTCACCAGAACTGATACTCTACATGTCCTCCACATTGTACTCAGCATAGATTGTCCTTCCTGAATCACATACCAGCTCTCCCATGATGGTGCTTTTAGAATTGTTTCTTTCTATGATCACTTCAATAGGGACCCGTGCTGTATACTTTTTTCTCAAGACGTTGACTTTAAGCCGACTCTTTGGCGGTATCTTGGCTGGTATCTCAACCTCTACCACTGTTGCCACTGTCTCAGATTGTGATCTCCCTGTGTCATAGGTGAAGGTGTTGGAGACACTGGTACTGACTTCGCCAATCAGTTTGATAGTTCCAGAAATTTCCAGTGAGGTGCTGGTGGAAAAGTTAAAGCTATATGTCATAGTGGCTTCTACTGTTTTACTGCTGGTGACCACAAATTCTGTTTCTTCACTTGATGAGTTATCCCCACTCAGGGTTTTGACAGCTTCCACTTCCTCATCCCCTTTGGTCAACTGATCCCATAAAACATTTGTGGTAATCTTGGCTTTTCCTGGTTTAAGAGGCTTTATATAGGAAGTAATTTTACCGAAAAAGAGTTTATTCAGATCTACCTTCTTTTGTGCTGGACGAACTATAATATATTTTTTCAGATCAGTGCTTTCATAGAGGAGCCATACCCCTTGATGGGCAAGACAGCTGTCTGCTTTGTCATTGAAATCCCCATAAGTTAAGTTTGTCTCACTGGTGAAGTCTTTAGAGCGTTTCTCACCTGAATAAAGGGTAATTTTGGGCTTACTTAGATCTTCTGTAATTAGTTCCAGACTCTGAATATACATGGCTGACTGAATCACAGAGTAATCCCCCTCCTCGTACACATATCTAGCTCCCACACAGTTGGCTTCTTCACAGAGCAGCCATGGTTGACCAGTAATTTTTATAGATGAAATGCACAAGCTAAAGTTCCACTCTCTGAGGTCCTTCTGGGTTGAAGTGAATTCCCTGTGGAGACCCTGAAAGTTGGGCTTCTGGAAAACGATAATTTTGTTCATGATCACTGAGAATAGAAAGAGAAATGAATATTATGTGTTGGGTTTGATTGGTATTTTAGGTTGTTGTTAACAAAATCTCTCTTGCATGTAGACATAGCTTTGAAATCACAGATGAGCATTCAGAGACCACTTTGATGTATATATATACAGTGCATTTTATATTTGTGTTTTCACCTGCAGATCCAGAAATGTAGTGAGTGCCTCTAAACAATATACAGGGCTATAATGAGATTTTGACCATTATTTAGCTCTCACATTAGCTCTGTAAAAAGGCAATAAATACTATTTCAGATAAACAATTTTTTCCGTCACTTCTTAAATCTCTCTCTTGAGAGCAGCGACTCAAACAAAGCTTTACTGACTTTACTGTTTCTCTAGCCTTAACCTCTAGTCAGTTCCATAAGATATTTGCTTATTTCACCCATAAGTACATCTGTATAAAGTAATCGTATTACCTCCCACGCAACTCACTCTAGAATTACCAGCTGGAACTCACATAACCTTAGCTTAAAGGGATATTAAACAGTGCTCCTTTGGTAAAAACAAATATATTAAATCAAAGCAAATATAAAAAAAAACAGACTGTAAAAAAACAGCAAACAACTTACTTGCTTTCTTGCAAAATTAGTAATTAGAAACTCTCACTGTAACCCCTGCCCTCAGTCTGATAAGAGTGGAACATGAGCAAAGCTGACTCGCTGTTTATTCACTTAAAGGGACAGTGTACACCACTTTTCATATAACTGCATGTAATAGACACTACTATAAAGAAGAATATGCACAGATACTGATCTAAAAATTCAGTATAAAACCTTTTAAACACTTACTTAGAAGCTTCCAGTTTAGCACTGTTGATTAGATAAGCAGGAACACCCAGGGAAAGTGGCTAAATAGCAGACAACCCCCCCTCCCCCTTCCCTGCATATGAAAAGACAGATTATACAAACAGAAGCCAGCAGTAGACTGGAAAAGCGCATCTACTTCTGACACTGAGGGGCTTGGTTATGAGTCTGAAAATCTGCACAATGTTATTAAAAAATAAGCAAAACTAAACATTGTTACAAAACACTCCCAGATGGGCTAAATAAATGGATCATCTACAAAACATTTATGCAAAGAAAAAATTGGTGTATATTGTCCCTTTAATACTAAACCAACTCTGGGAGTTTTATGATAGCAGGCTAGCTAAACTTCCCGCAGATACCGCAGCCTCCTTCTAGGGCTGTGACAGGAAGTAATAGACACTGCACAAATGTGGTTTAAAAAAATAAATAAAAGATAAAATCCTTTTAAATAAATGAATAATACATTTTGCTATGATTTATATTAAATGGATACTAAACCCAAATTTTTTATTTCATGATTCAGATAGAGCATAAAACATGTTGAGATCTGTGCATACCCTAAAAGGGCTAACTAAGTAAAAATAGTTTGCATAATAAAAATGTTTAAAAATTGCTGGCAAGTATTTTAAAATAATTTTCAAAAATCAGCAAAATTAGTTACAAAGCCATGCTGTCTGGAGCAGTCTGCTCCATCCCCCTTATCAGTGTTTAGACACGGGCATTGTATTTCAGATGAGTTCACAGCTTCTAGGCAGCTTCAGCAGATAATCCCTGTTCAATCTTGCATTCTACCAAAACAACAATATATATAGATACAGCAGTGATATGCAGTCACTAGAGGCAGGTGAGGCAGTGCTTCACCTCTCATATGGGCAAAAATATATATTTTTTATTGGCTTTAAAAAAAAAATTGGAATTTTTTTCCCCCCAGCATTTTTTTTTTCACAGCTACATGTTGTGCAATGGAGAGGCACAAGCAGGTCTGCCCACCATTACGCAACATGCTGCGCCATCTACTGGATGACAGTGGTTAAGATCATTGCATGGCCCATTAACTGCTTATTTGAGGCAGTCCTATTTGGGCTGACCCAATCCAGTGAGAGGCATTAGTAAGTGGAACTTAGGGTTGGGGCTGGATGTTAAATCATATAAAACAAAACAAAAACGGAAAAAAAACAACTTTCATTTATTTTGTTGCTGTCCTGTGAAGCTGACAGCTTTGCTAAAGTGAAAAAGAGAGTTCTGTGTATAGATATATTCGTTCATCATCATATTAATTATTTTATTAATACATTTCTTATAGGAACAGCGCTGTTAACACAGTTATAATAGCATTAGCGCTTGTAAAATATTTTTCCTCAGCAAGGGGTTATCCTGTTAGGTTTAGGTTATTGTGAGAATTGTCATTTAATATTGTTAATATTGGAGTTCTATTTTATTGGAGGGTGATTGCAATCCTTTATATCATAGATTGTTCTATAGCGCCCTCTAGTGGCTATTGTCACATTTATCAATGTATACCCACATGACACAGTAAATAGACTCACACACATGGCATGTATACCCACATGACACAGTAACTAGACACACACACATGGCATGTATACCCACATGACACAGTAACTAGACACACACACATGGCATGTATACCAACATGACACACATTAACTAGGCACACACACGGCATGTATACCAACATGACACACATTAACTAGACACACACACATGGCATGTATACTCACATGACACACAGTAACAAGACACACACACGGCATGTTGCTTCATTTAGAGCCGATGCTCTTTTTGCAGTGGAGGCGTTCTTGGTGAGAAACTTGACCGGGGATATGCTTACAAGGTGAGGCTGGAGGAGAAGACCTTGTGCTGATATGCTGCCTAACCTTGTCAGCTGTGGTGGGTCTGCGAGCGCAGTGCTTATTGCACTAACAGACTGGATGCATCTAGGCACTGCATAGATCAGCTTGTGATGTCTAATCATAAACTCTCAGCGCTAATGTATGGTAGCTACTAATAGCTAGCTGTCTCTGCATTCATGTGATGTCTAATCATAAACTCTCAGCACTAATGTATGTTAGCTACTAATAGCTAGCTGTCTCTGCATTCATGTGATGTCTAATCATAAACTCTCAGCACTAATGTATGTTAGCTACTAATAGCTAGCTTTCTCTGCATTCATGTGATGTCTAATCATAAACTCTCAGTGCTAATGTATGTTAGCTACTAATAACTAGCTGTCTCTGTATTCATGTGATGTCTAATCATAAACTCTCAGTGCTAATGTATGTTAGCTACTAATAGCTAGCTGTCTCTGCATTCATGTGATGTCTAATCATAAACTCTCAGCACTAATGTATGTTAGTTACTAATAGCTAGCTTTCTCTGCATTCATGTCATGTCTAATCATAAACTCTCAGCGCTAATGTATGTTAGTTACTAATATTTAGCTGTCTCTGCATTCATGTGATGTCTAATCATAAACTCTCAGTGTTAATGTATGTTAGCTACTAATAGCTAGCTGTCTCTGCATTCATGTGATGTCTAATCATAAACTCTCAGCACTAATGTATGTTAGCTACTAATAGCTAGCTTTCTCTGCATTCATGTGATGTCTAATCATAAACTCTCAGCGCTAATGTATATTAGCTACTAATAGCTTTCTCTGCATTCATGTGGTGTCTAATCATAAACTCTCAGCGCTAATGTATGTTAGCTACTAATAGCTAGCTGTCTCTGCATTCATGTGATGTCTAATCATAAACTCTCAGCGCTAATGTATATTAGCTACTAATAGCTTTCTCTGCATTCATGTGGTGTCTAATCATAAACTCTCAGTGCTAATGTATGTTAGCTACTAATAGCTAGCTGTCTCTGCATTCATGTGATGTCTAATCATAAACTCTCAGCACTAATGTATGTTAGTTACTAATAGTTAGCTTTCTCTGCATTCATGTCATGTCTAATCATAAACTCTCAGCACTAATGTATGTTAGTTACTAATATTTAGCTGTCTCTGCATTCATGTGATGTCTAATCATAAACTCTCAGTGTTAATGTGTTAGCTACTAATAGCTAGCTGTCTCTGCATTCATGTGATGTCTAATCATAAACTCTCAGCACTAATGTATGTTAGCTACTAATAGCTAGCTGTCTCTGCATTCATGTGATGTCTAATCATAAACTCTCAGCGCTAATGTATGTTAGCTACTAATAGCTTTCTCTGCATTCATGTGGTGTCTAATCATAAACTCTCAGTGCTAATGTATGTTAGCTACTAATAGCTAGCTGTCTCTGCATTCATGTGATGTCTAATCATAAACTCTCAGCGCTAATGTATGATAGTTACTAATAGCTAGCTGTCTCTGCATTCATGTGATGTCTAATCATAAACTCTCAGCGCTAATGTATGTTAGCTACTAATAGTTAGCTTTCTCTGAATTCATGTGATGTCAAATCATAAACTCTCAGTGCTAATGTACGTTAGCTACTAATAGTTAGCTTTCTCTGCATTCATGTGATGTCTAATCATAAACTCTCAGCGCTAATGTATGTTAGCTACTAATAACTAGTTTTCTCTGCATTCATGTGATGTCTAATCATAAACTCTCAGCGCTAATGTATGTTAGTTACTAATAGCTAGCTGTCTCTGCATTCATGTGATGTCTAATCATAAACTCTCAGTGCTAATGTATGTTAGCTACTAATAGCTAGCTTTATCTGCATTCATGTGAATCTAATCATAAACTCTCAGCGCTAATGTATTTTAGTTACTAATAGCTAGCTGTCTCTGCATTCATGTGATGTCTAATCATAAACTCTCAGTGCTAATGTATGTTAGCTACAAATAGCTAGCTGTCTCTGCATTCATGTGATGTCTAATCATAAACTCTCAGCGCTAATGTATGTTAGCTACTAATAGCTAGCTGTCTCTGCATTCATGTGACGTCTAATCATAAACTTTCAGCGCTAATGTATGTTAGCTACTAATAGCTAGCTGTCTCTGCATTCATGTGATGTCTAATCATAAACTCTCAGCGCTAATGTATGTTAGCTACTAATAGCTAGCTGTCTCTGCATTCATGTGATGTCTAATCATAAACTCTCAGTGCTAATGTATGTTAGCTAAAAATAGCTAGCTGTCTCTGTATTCATGTGATGTCTAATCATAAACTCTCAGCGCTAATGTATGTTAGCTACTAATAGCTAGCTGTCTCTGCATTCATGTGATGTCTAATCATAAACTCTCAGCGCTAATGTATGTTAGTTACTAATAGCTAGCTGTCTCTGCATTCATGTGATTATCTCATCATAAACTCTCAGCGCTAATGTATGTTAGTTAATAATAGCTAGCTGTGTCTGCATTCATGTAATGTCTAATCATAAACTCTCAGCGCTAATGTATGTTAGCTACTAATAGCTAGCTGTCTCTGCATTCATGTGATGTCTAATCATAAACTCTCAGCGCTAATGTATGTTAGTTACTAATAGCTAGCTGTCTCTGCATTCATGTGATGTCTAATCATAAACTCTCAGCGCTAATGTATGTTAGTTACTAATAGCTAGCTGTCTCTGCATTCATGTAATGTCTAATCATAAACTCTCAGCGCTAATGTATGTTAGCTACTAATAGCTAGTTTTCTCTGCATTCATGTGATGTCTAATCATAAACTCTCAGCGCTAATGTATGTTAGTTACAAATAGCTAGCTTTCTCTGCATTCATGTGATGTCTAATCATAAACTCTCAGCGCTAATGTATGTTAGCTACTAATAGCTAGCTGTCTCTGCATTCATGTGATGTCTAATCATAAACTCTCAGCGCTAATGTATGTTAGTTACTAATAGCTAGCTCTCTCTGCATTCATGTGATGTCTAATCATAAACTCTCAGCGCTAATGTATGTTAGCTACTAATAGCTAGCTGTCTCTGCATTCATGTGATATCTAATCATAAACTCTCAGTGCTAATGTATGTTAGCTACTAATAGCTAGCTGTCTCTGCATTCATGTGATGTCTAATCATAAACTCTCAGTGCTAATGTATGTTAGCTACTAATAGCTAGCTGTCTCTGCATTCATGTGATGTCTAATAATAAACTCTCAGCGCTAATGTATGTTAGCTACTAATAGCTAGCTTTCTCTGCATTCATGTGATGTCTAATCATAAACTCTCAGCGCTAATGTATGTTAGTTACTAATAGCTAGCTTTCTCTGCATTCATGTCATGTCTAATCATAAACTCTCAGCGCTAATGTATGTTAGTTACTAATAGTTAGCTGTCTCTGCATTCATGTGATGTCTAATCATAATCTCTCAGTGTTAATGTATGTTAGCTACTAATAGCTAGCTGTCTCTGCATTCATGTGATGTCTAATCATAAACTCTCAGCACTAATGTATGTTAGCTACTAATAGCTAGCTTTCTCTGCATTCATGTGATGTCTAATCATAAACTCTCAGCGCTAATGTATGTTAGCTACTAATAGCTTTCTCTGCATTCATGTGGTATCTAATCATAAACTCTCAGCGCTAATGTATGTTAGCTACTAATAGCTAGCTGTCTCTGCATTCATGTGATGTCTAATCATAAACTCTCAGCGCTAATGTATGATAGTTACTAATAGCTAGCTGTCTCTGCATTCATGTGATGTCTAATCATAAACTCTCAGCGCTAATGTATGTTAGCTACTAATAGTTAGCTTTCTCTGAATTCATGTGATGTCAAATCATAAACTCTCAGTGCTAATGTATGTTAGCTACTAATAGCTAGCTTTCTCTGCATTCATGTGATGTCTAATTATAAACTCTCAGCGCTAATGTATGTTAGTTACTAATAACTAGCTTTCTCTGCATTCATGTGATGTCTAATCATAAACTCTCAGTGCTGATGTATGTTAGTTACTAATAGCTAGCTGTCTCTGCATTCATGTGATGTCTAATCATAAACTCTCAGCGCTAATGTATGTTAGCTACTAATAGCTTTCTCTGCATTCATGTGATGTCTAATCATAAACTCTCAGCGCTAATGTATGTTAGCTACTAATAGCTAGCTGTCTCTGCATTCATGTGATGTCTAATCATAAACTCTCAGCGCTAATGTATGTTAGCTACTAATAGCTAGCTGTCTCTGTATTCATGTGATGTCTAATCATAAACTCTCAGCGCTAATGTATGTTAGCTACTAATAGCTAGCTGTCTCTGCATTCATGTGATGTCTAATCATAAACTCTCAGCGCTAATGTATGTTAGTTACTAATAGCTAGCTGTCTCTGCATTCATGTGATGTCTAATCATAAACTCTCAGCGCTAATGTATGTTAGTTACTAATAGCTAGCTTTCTCTGCATTCATGTGATGTCTAATCATAAACTCTCAGCGCTAATGTATGTTAGTTACTAATAGCTAGCTGTCTCTGCATTCATGTGATGTCTAATCATAAACTCTCAGTGCTAATGTATGTTAGCTACTAATAGCTAGCTGTCTCTGCATTCATGTGATGTCTAATCATAAACTCTCAGCGCTAATGTATGTTAGTTACTAATAGCTAGCTGTCTCTGCATTCATGTGATTATCTCATCATAAACTCTCAGCGCTAATGTATGTTAGTTACTAATAGCTAGCTGTCTCTGCATTCATGTAATGTCTAATCATAAACTATCAGTGCTAATGTATGTTAGTTACTAATAACTAGCTGTCTCTGCATTCATGTAATGTCTAATCATAAACTCTCAGTGCTAATGTATGTTAGTTACAAATAGCTAGCTTTCTCTGCATTCATGTGATGTCTAATCATAAACTCTCAGCGCTAATGTATGTTAGTTACTAATAGCTAGCTGTCTCTGCATTCATGTGATGTCTAATCATAAACTCTCAGCGCTAATGTATGTTAGCTACTAATAGCTAGCTGTCTCTGCATTCATGTGATGTCTAATCATAAACTCTCAGGGCTAATGTATGTTAGTTACAAATAGCTAGCTTTCTCTGCATTCATGTGATGTCTAATCATAAACTCTCAGCGCTAATGTATGTTAGCTACTAATAGCTAGCTGTCTCTGCATTCATGTGGTGTCTAATCATAAACTCTCAGCGCTAATGTATGTTAGTTACTAATAGCTAGCTGTCTCTGCATTCATGTGATGTCTAATCATAAACTCTCAGCGCTAATGTATGTTAGCTACTAATAGCTAGCTTTCTCTGCATTCATGTGATGTCTAATCATAAACTCTCAGCGCTAATGTATGTTAGCTACTAATAGCTAGCTGTCTCTGCATTCATGTGATGTCTAATCATAAACTCTCAGTGCTAATGTATGTTAGCTACTAATAGCTAGCTGTCTCTGCATTCATGTGATGTCTAATCATAAACTCTCAGCGCTAATGTATGTCAGCTACTAATAGCTAGCTATCTCTGCATTCATGTGATGTCTAATCATAAACTCTCAGCGTTAATGTATGTTAGCTACTAATAACTAGCTGTCTCTGCATTCATGTGATGTCTAATAATAAACTCTCAGCGCTAATGTATGTTAGCTACTAATAGCTAGCTATCTCTGCATTCATGTGATGTCTAATAATAAACTCTCAGCGTTAATGTATGTTAGCTACTAATAACTAGCTGTCTCTGCATTCATGTGATGTCTAATAATAAACTCTCAGCGCTAATGTATGTTAGCTACTAATAGCTAGCTTTCTCTGCATTCATGTGATGTCTAATCATAAACTCTCAGCACTAATGTATGTTAGCTACTAATAGCTAGCTGTCTCTGCATTCAAGTGATGTCTAATCATAAACTCTCAGTGCTAATGTATGTTAGCTACTAATAGCTAGCTTTCTCTGCATTCATGTGATGTCTAATCATAAACTCTCAGCACTAATGTATGTTAGCTACTAATAGCTAGCTGTCTCTGCATTCAAGTGATGTCTAATCATAAACTCTCAGTGCTAATGTATGTTAGCTACTAATAGCTAGCTTTCTCTGCATTCATGTGATGTCTAATCATAAACTCTCAGTGCTAATGTATGTTAGCTACTAATAGCTGTCTCTGCATTCATGTGATGTCTAATCATAAACTCTCAGCACTAATGTATGTTAGCTACTAATAGCTAGCTTTCTCTGCATTCATGTGATGTCTAATCATAAGCTCTCAGCGCTAATGTATGTTAGCTACTAATAACTAACTGTCTCTGCATTCATGTGATGTCTAATCATAAACTCTCAGCGCTAATGTATGTTAGCTACTAATAGCTAGCTGTCTCTGCATTCATGTGATGTCTAATCATAAACTCTCAGTGCTAATGTATGTTAGCTACTAATAGCTAGCTTTCTCTGCATTCATGTGATGTCTAATCATAAACTCTCAGTGCTAATGTATGTTAGCTACTAATAGCTAGCTGTCTCTGCATTCATGTGATGTCTAATCATAAACTCTCAGCGCTAATGTATGTTAGCTACTAATAGCTAGCTGTCTCTGCATTCATGTGATGTTTAATCATAAACTCTCAGTGCCAAATGTATGTTAGCTACTAATAGCTAGCTGCCTCTGCATTCATGTGATGTCTAATCATAAACTCTCAGCGCTATTGTATGTTAGCTACTAATAGCTAGCTGTCTCTGCATTCATGTGATGTCTAATCATAAACTCTCAGTGCTAATGTATGTTAATTACTAATAGCTAGCTTTATCTGCATTCATGTGATGTCTAATCATAAACTCTCAGCGCTAATGTATGTTAGTTACTAATAGCTAGCTGTCTCTGCATTCATGTGATGTCTAATCATAAACTCTCAGCGCTAATGTATGTTAGCTACTAATAGCTAGCTTTCTCTGCATTCATGTGATGTCTAATCATAAACTCTCAGCGCTAATGTATGTTAGTTACTAATAGCTAGCTGTCTCTGCATTCATGTGATGTCTAATAATAAACTCTCAGCACTAATGTATGTTAGCTACTAATAGCTTTCTCTGCATTCATGTGATGTATAATCATAAACACTCAGTGCTAATGTATGTTAGCTACTAATAGCTTTCTTTGCATTCATGTGATGTCTAATCATAAACTCTCAGTGCTAATGTATGTTAGCTACTAATAGCTTTCTCTGCATTCATGTGATGTCTAATCATAAACTCTCAGTGCTAATGTATGTTAGCTACTAATAGCTAGCTGTCTCTGCATTCATGTGATGTCTAATAATAAACTCTCAGCACTAATGTATGTCAGCTACTAATACCTCGCTGTCTCTGCATTCATGAACCCACAGAGTAACTATTAAACAGACACTTAAAAAGTTTAATTACTTGATTGATGGTAATTACTGTTGCATGTGAAGGGCAGTGATTGAATCAAAGGGCTCTATTTAACAAGCTCCGTAAGGAGCTTGATGGCCCCTGTTTCTGTCGAGTCTTCAGACTCACCAGAAACAGCAGTTATGAAGCAGCGGTCACAAAGACCGCTGCTTCATAACACTGTCCGCCTGCTCTGAGCAGGCGGACAGACATCGCCACAATACAACCCGATCGAGTACGATCGAGTTGATTGACAGCCCCCTGCTGGCGGCATATTGGCCGCGAGTTTGCAGGGGGCGGCGTTGTACCAGCAGCTCTTGTGAGCTGCTGGTGCAATGCTGAATACGGCGAGCGTATTGCTCGCCGTATTCAGCGAGGTCTGGCGGACCTGATCCGCAGTGTCGGATCAGGTCCGACAGACATTGATAAATATGCCCCAAAGTGTATTCTTCATTCCCTCCCTCCCTTCTTTCCTTTCCCTCCCTTTTCTCCCCTCCCCTTCTTTTCTCTCCCTTCTCTCAGGGATAAAATGGTATGAGATGCTTGCAATGCAACCTACCTGTATGCACGTGTTTTTCTAGCCCATTTTCCTTGGAATTGTTATGAAAAAATAAAAAAAAAGTTTCACCCTGACCAATAAAAATATTAAGGGGAAAACAGGCCTAAAAACTTTGGGGAGGTGGGCAGCAGAATTTTGAGTGCCTAGGGCAGCACAAAACCTAAATACGCCACTGCCCCCACCTCACACACTGTGCCCACCACCTCACACACTGTGCCCCCCCACATCACACACCCTGCCCCCATCTCACACACTATACACCCTACTTAACACCGTGTCCCACCCCATTCACTATACCCAACACCCCACACACTGTGCCCTTACTCACCCTCTGATCTGATCCTCTAGCTGACTACCCTCTGCATCTGCCAGTTGCTTTTGTACCCTCATATCCCTAAGGGCACAGGATGAGCTGGATGAGATCAGTGGGTGCTGACAATAGGTGACTCCCACCCTCAGGCTGGATCCGGTACAACTGAGATGTCACAGCTTTATGTGTGTCATGAGGAAAGTCACAGGGAGATGCACTAGCTACACAAAGCTCCCCCATACACATTAGTGTGAGTCTGCTATTCCTGTACACACACAGCACCCTGACACTACACCTCATACACATCAGTGTGAGACTGCTATTCCTGTACACACACAGCACTCTGACACTACACCTCATACACATCAGTGTGAGACTGCTATTCCTGTACACACACAGCACCCTAACACTACACCTCATACACATCAGTGTGAGTTTGCTATTCCTCTAAACACACAGCGCCCTCACACTACACCTCATACACATCAGTGTGAGACTGCTATTCCTGTACACACACAGAACCCTGACACTACACCTCATACACATCAGTGTGAGTCTGCTATTCCTGTACACACACAACACCCTGACATTACACCTCATACACATCAGTGTGAGTCTGCTATTCCTGTACACACACAGCACCCTGACACTACACCTCATACACATCAGTGTGAGTCTGCTATTCCTGTACACACACAGCACCCTAACACTACACCTCATACACATCAGTGTGAGTCTGCTATTCCTCTAAACACACAGCACCCTCACACTACACCTCATACACATCAGTGTGAGACTGCTATTCCTGTACACACACAGAACCCTGACACTACACCTCATACACATCAGTGTGAGACTGCTATTCCTGTACACACACAGCACTCTGACACTACACCTCATACACATCAGTGTGAGACTGCTATTCCTCTAAACACACAGCGCCCTCACACTACTCCTCATACACATCAGTGTGAGTCTGCTATTCCTCTAAACACACAGCACGCTGACACTACACCTCATACACATCAGTGTGAGTCTGCTATTCCTGTACACACACAGCACCCTGACACTACACCTCATACACATCAGTGTGAGACTGCTATTCCTGTACACACACAGCACCCTGACACTACACCTCATACACATCAGTGTGTCTGCTATTCCTGTACACACACAGCACCCTCACACTACACCTCATACACATCAGTGTTAGTCTGCTATTCCTGTACACACACAGCACCCTGACACTACACCTCATACACATCAGTGTGAGTCTGCTATTCCTGTACACACACAGCACCCTGACACTACACCTCATACACATCAGTGTGAGTCTGCTATTCCTGTACACACACAGCACCCTCACACTACACCTCATACACATCAGTGTGAGTCTGCTATTCCTGTACACACACAGCACCCTGACACTACACCTCATACACATCAGTGTGAGTCTGCTATTCCTGTACACACACAGCACCCTCACACTACACCTCATACACATCAGTGTGAGTCTGCTATTCCTGTACACACACAGCACCCTGACACTACACCTCATACACATCAGTGTGAGTCTGCTATTCCTGTACACACACAGCACCCTGACACTACACCTCATACACATCAGTGTGAGTCTGCTATTCCTGTACACACACAGCACCCTCACACTACACCTCATACACATCAGTGTGAGTCTGCTCTTCCTGTACACACACAGCACCCTGACACTACACCTCATACAAATCAGTGTGAGTCTGCTCTTCCTGTACACACACAGCACCCTGACACTACACCTCATACACATCAGTGTGAATCTGCTATTCCTGTACACACACAGCACCCTGACACTACACCTCATACACATCAGTGTGAGTCTGCTATTCCTGTACACACACAGCACCCTTACACTACACCTCATACACATCAGTGTGAGTCTGCTATTCCTGTACACACACAGCACCCTGACACTACACCTCATACACATCAGTGTGAATCTGCTATTCCTGTACACACATAGCACCCACACACTACAGCTCATACACATCAGTGTGAGTCTGCTATTCCTGTACACACACAGCACCCTGACACTACACCTCATACACATCAGTGTGAGTCTGCTATTCCTGTACACACACAGCACCCTGACACTACACCTCATACAGATCAGTGTGAGTCAGCTATTCCTGTACACACACAGCACCCTGACACTACACCTCATACACATCAGTGTGAGTCTGCTATTCCTGTACACACACAGCACCCTGACACTACACCTCATACACATCAGTGTGAGACTGCTATTCCTGTACACACACAGAATCCTGACACTACACCTCATACACATCAGTGTGAGACTGCTATTTCTCTTGACACACAGCACCCTGACACTACACCTCATACATATCATTGTGAGTCTGCTATTCCTGTACACACACAGCACCCTTACACTACACCTCATACACATCAGTGTAAGTCTGCTATTCCTGTACACACACAGCACTCTGACACTACACCTCATACACATCAGTGTTAACTGCTATTCCTGTACACACACAGCACCCTGACATTACACCTCATACACATCAGTGTGAGACTGTATTCCTGTACACACACAGAACCCTGACACTACACCTCATACACATCAGTGTGAGACTGTATTCCTGTACACACACAGCACCCTGACACTACACCTCATACACATCAGTGTGAGTCTGCTATTCCTGTACACACACAGCACCTGACACTACACCTCATACACATCAGTGTGAGACTGTATTCCTGTACACACACAGCACCGTGACACTACACCTCATACACATCAGTGTGAGTCTGCTATTCCTGTACACACATAGCACCCACACACTACACCTCATACACATCATTGTAAGTCTGCTATTCCTGTACACACACAGCACCCTGACACTACACCTCATACACATCAGTGTGAGACTGTATTCCTGTACACACACAGCACCCTGACACTACACCTCATACACATCAGTGTGAGTCTGCTACTCCTGTACACACACAGCACCCTGACACTACACCTCATACACATCAATGTGAGCCTGCTATTCCTGTACACACACAGCACCCTGACACTACACCTCATACACATCAGTGTGAGTCTGCTATTCCTGTAAACACACAAACCCTGACACTACACCTCATACACATCAGTGTGAGTCTATTATTCCTGTACACACACAGCACCTGACACTGCACCTCATACACATCAGTGTGAGTCTGCTATTCCTCTAAACACACAGTGCCCTCACACTACACCTCATACACATCAGTGTGAGACTGCTATTCCTTTACACACACAGCACCCTGACACTACACCTCATACACATCAGTGTGAGTCTGCTATTCCTGTACACACACAGCACCCTGACACTACACCTCATACACATCAGTGTGAGTCTGCTATTTCTGTACACACACAGCACCCTGACACTACACCTCATACACATCAGTGTTAACTGTATTCCTGTACACACACAGTACACCGACACTACACCTCATACACATCAGTGTGAGTTTGCTATTCCTGTACACACACAACACCCTGACACTACACCTCATACACATCAGTGTGAGTCTGCTATTCCTGTACACACACAGCACCCTGAAACTACACCTCATACACATCAGTGTGAGTCTGCTATTCCTGTACACACACAGCACCCTGACACTACACCTCATACACATCAGTGTGAGTCTGCTATTCCTCTAAACTCACAGCACCCTGACACTACACCTCATACACATCAGTGTGAATCTGCTATTCCTCTAAACACACAGCACCCTGACACTACACCTCATACACATCAGTGTGAGTCTGCTATTCCTGTACACACACAGCACCCTCACACTACACCTCATACACATCAGTGTGAGTCTGCTATTCCTGTACACACACAGCACCCTGACACTACACCTCATACACATCAGTGTGAGTCTGCTATTCCTCTAAACACACAGCACCCTGACACTACACCTCATACACATCAGTGTGAGTCTGCTATTCCTCTAAACACACAGCACCCTGACACTACACCTCATACACATCAGTGTGAGTCTGCTATTCCTCTAAACACACAGCACCCTGACACTACACCTCATACACATCAGTGTGAGTCTGCTATTCCTCTAAACTCACAGCACCCTGACACTACACCTCATACACATCAGTGTGAGTCTGCTATTCCTCTAAACACACAGCACCCTGACACTACACCTCATACACATCAGTGTGAGTCTGCTATTCCTCTAAACTCACATCACCCTGACACTACACCTCATACACATCAGTGTGAGTCTGCTATTCCTGTACACTCACAGCACCCTAACACTACACCTCATACACATCAGTGTGAGTCTGCTATTCCTGTACACACACAGCACCCTGACACTACACCTCATACACATCAGTGCGAGTCTGTATTCCTGTACACACACACAGCACTCTGACACTACACCTCATACACATCAGTGTGAGTCTGCTATTCCTGTACACACACAGCACCCTCACACTACATCTCATACACATCAGTGTGAGTCTGCTATTCCTCTAAACACACAGCACCCTGACACTACACCTCATACACATCAGTGTGAGTCTGCTATTCCTGTACACACACAGCACCCTGACACTACACCTCATACACATCAGTGTGAGTCTGCTATTCCTGTACACACACAGCACTCTGACACTACACCTCATACACATCAGTGTGAGTCTGCTATTCCTGTACACACACAGCACCCTCACACTACACCTCATACACATCAGTGTGAGTCTGCTATTCCTCTAAACACACACAGCACCCTGACACTACACCTCATACACATCAGTGTGAGCCTGCTATTCCTCTAAACACACAGCACCCTGACACTACACCTCATACACATCAGTGTGAGTCTGCTATTCCTGTACACATACACAGCACCCTGACACTACACCTCATACACATCAGTGTGAGTCTGCTATTCCTGTACACACACAGCACCCTGACACTACACCTCATACACATCAGTGTGAGTCAGCTATTCCTGTACACACACAGCACCCTGACACTACACCTCATACACATCAGTGTGAGACTTCTATTCCTCTTGACACACAGCACCCTGACACTACACCTCATACACATCATTGTGAGTCTGCTATTCCTGTAAACACACAGCACCCTGACACTACACCTCATACACATCAGTGTGAGTCTGCTATTCCTGTACACACACAGCACCCTGACACTACACCTCATACACATCAGTGTGAGTCTGCTATTCCTCTAAACACACAGCGCCCTCACACTACACCTCATACACATCAGTGTGAGTCTGCTATTCCTGTACACACATAGCACCCACACACTACACCTCATACACATCAGTATGAGTCTGCTATTCCTGTACACACACAGCACCCTGACACTACACCTCATACACATCAGTGTGAGTCTGCTATTCCTCTAAACACACAGCGCCCTCACACTACACCTCATACACATCAGTGTGAGTCTGCTATTCCTCTAAACACACAGCACCCTGACACTACACCTCATAAACATCAGTGTGAGTCTGCTATTCCTGTACACACATAGCACCCACACACTACACCTCATACACATCAGTGTGAGTCTGCTATTCCTGTACACACACAGCACCCTGACACTACACCTCATACACATCAGTGTGAGTCTGCTATTCCTCTAAACACACAGCACCCTCACACTACACCTCATACACATCAGTGTGAGTCTGCTATTCCTGTACACACACAGAACCCTGACACTACATTTTATACCATTCAGTGTGAGTCTGCTATTCCTGTACATACACAGCACCTGACACTACACCTCATACACATCAGTGTGAGTCTGCTATTCCTTTACACACACAGCACCCTGACACTACACCTCATACACATCAGTGTGAGTGTCCTATTCCTCTAAACACACAGCACCCTGGCACTACACCTCATACACATCAGTGTGAGTCTGCTATTCCTCTAAACTCACAGCACCCTGACACTACACCTCATACACATCACTTTGAGTCTGCTATTCCTGTACACACACAGCACCCTGACACTACACCTCATACACATCAGTGTGAGTCTGCTATTCCTGTACACACACAGCACCCTGACACTACACCTCATACACATCAGTGTGAGACTGCTATTCCTGTACACACACAGCACCCTGTCACTACACCTCATACACATCAGTGTGAGTCTGCTATTCCTCTACACACACAGCACCCTGACACTACACCTCATACACATCAGTGTGAGTCTGCTATTCCTCTAAACTCACAGCACCCTGACACTACACCTCATACACATCAGTGTGAGTCTGCTATTCCTCTAAACACACAGCACCCTGACACTACACATCAGTGTGAGTCTGCTATTCCTCTAACTCACAGCACCCTGACACTACACCTCATACACATCAGTGTGAGTCTGCTATTCCTGTACACACACAGCACCCTGACACTACACCTTATAACATCAGTGTGAGTCTACTATTCCTGTACTCACATAGCACCCACACACTACACCTCATACACATCAGTGTGAGTCTGCTATTCCTGTACACACACAGCACCCTGACACTACACCTCATACACATCAGTCCGAGTCTGCTATTCCTCTACACACACAGCACCCTGACACTACACCTCATACACATCCGTGTGAGTCTGCTATTCCTGTACACACACAGCACCCTGACACTACACCTCATACACCATCAGTGGTGAGTCTGCTATTCCTGCTCAACACACACAGCACCCTGACACTACACCTCATACACATCAGTGTGAGTCTGCTATTCCTCTAAACACACAGCACCCTGACACTTACACATCACATGTGTGAGTCTGCTATTCCTCTAAAACTCACAGCACCCCTGACACTACACCTCATACACATCAGTGTGAGTCTGCTATTCCTGTACACACCCACAGCACCCTGACACTACACCTCCTTATAACATCAGTGTGAGTCTACTATTCCTGTAACTCACATAGCTCCCACCCACTACACCTCATACACATCAGTGTGAGTCTGCTATTCCTGTACACACACAGCACCCTGACACTTCACCTCATACAGATCAGTGTGAGTCAGCTATTCCTGTACACACACAGCACCCTGACACTACACCTCATACACATCCCGTGTGAGTCTGCTATTCCTGTACACACACAGCACCCTGACACTACACCTCATACACATCAGTGTGAGACTGCTATTCCTGTACACACACAGCAATCCTGACACTACACCTCATACACATCAGTGTGAGACTGCTATTTCTCTTGACACACAGCACCGTGACACTACACCTCATACACATCAGTGTGAGTCTGCTATTCCTGTACACACATAGCACCCTCACTACAACCTCATACACATCATTGTGAAGTCTGCTATTCCTGCTACACACACAGCACCCTGACACTACACATCATACACATCAGTGTGAGTCTGCTATTCCTGTACACACACAGCACCCTGACACTTCACCTCATACACATCAGTGTGAGTCTGCTATTCCTGTACACACACAGCACCCACAAACTACACCTCATACACATCAGTGTGAGTCTGCTATTCCTGTACACACATAGCACCCACACACTACACCTCATACACATCATTGTAAGTCTGCTATTCCTGTACACACACAGCACCCTGACACTACAACCTCATACACATCAGTGTGAGACTGTATTCCTGTACACACACAGCACCCTGACACTACACCTCATACACATCAGTGTGAGTCTGCTACTCCTGTACACACACAGCACCCTGACACTACACCTCATACACATCATGTGAGCCTGCTATTCCTGTACACACACAGCACCCTGACACTACACCTCATACACATCAGTGTGAGTCTGCTATTCCTGTAAACACACAAACCCTGACACTACACCTCATACACATCAGTGTGAGTCTATTATTCCTGTACACACACAGCACCTGACACTGCACCTCATACACATCAGTGTGAGTCTGCTATTCCTCTAAACACACAGTGCCCTCACACTACACCTCATACACTCAGTGTGAGACTGCTATTCCTTTACACACACAGCACCCTCACACTACACCTCATACACATCAGTGTGAGTCTGCTATTCCTGTACACACACAGCACCCTGACACTACCACCTCATACACATCAGTGTGAGTCTGCTATTTCTGTACACACACAGCGCCCTGACACTACACCTCATACACATCAGTGTTAACTGTATTCCTGTACACACACAGTACACCGACACTACACCTCATACACATCAGTGTGAGTTTGCTATTCCTGTACACACACAACACCCTGACACTACACCTCATACACATCAGTGTGAGTCTGCTATTCATGTACACAACCAGCACCCTGAAACTACACCTCATACACATCAGTGTGAGTCTGCTATTCCTGTACACACACAGTACTCTGACACTACACCTCATACACATCAGTGTGAGTCTGCTATTCCTCTAAACTCACAGCACCCTGACACTACACCTCATACACATCAGTGTGAATCTGCTATTCCTGTACACACACAGCACCCTCACACTACACCTCATACACATCAGTGTGAGTCTGCTATTCCTGTACACACACAGCACCCTGACACTACACCTCATACACATCAGTGTGAGTCTGCTATTCCTCTAAACACACAGCACCCTGACACTGCACCTCATACACATCAGTGTGAGTCTGCTATTCCTCTAAACACACACAGCAGACTGACACTACACCTCATACACATCAGTGTGAGTCTGCTATTCCTCTAAACACACAGCACCCTGACACTACACCTCATACACATCAGTGTGAGTCTGCTATTCCTCTAAACTCACATCACCCTGACACTACACCTCATACACATCAGTGTGAGTCTGCTATTCCTGTACACTCACAGCACCCTGACACTACACCTCATACACATCAGTGTGAGTCTGCTATTCCTGTACACACACAGCACCCTGACACTACACAACATACACATCAGTGTGAGACTTCTATTCCTCTTGACACACAGCACCCTGACACTACACCTCATACACATCATTGTGAGTCTGCTATTCCTGTATACACACAGCACCCTGACACTACACCTCATACACATCAGTGTGAGTCTGCTATTCCTCTAAACACACAGCACCCTGACACTACACCTCATACACATCAGTGTGAGTCTGCTATTCCTCTAAACTCACAGCACCCTGACACTACACCTCATACACATCAGTGTGAGTCTGCTATTCCTCTAAACACACAGCACCCTGACACTACACCTCATACACATCAGTGTGAGTCTGCTATTCCTCTAAACTCACATCACCCTGACACTACACCTCATACACATCAGTGTGAGTCTGCTATTCCTGTACACACACAGCACCCTGACACTACACCTCATACACATCAGTGTGAGTCTGCTATTCCTGTACACACACAGCACCCTGACACTACACCTCATACACATCAGTGTGAGACTTCTATTCCTCTTGACACACAGCACCCTGACACTACACCTCATACACATCATTGTGAGTCTGCTATTCCTGTATACCACACAGCACCCTGACACTACACCTCATACACATCAGTGTGAGTCTGCTATTCCTCTAAACACACAGCACCCTGACACTACACCTCATACACATCAGGTGTGAGTCTGCTATTCCTCTAAACTCACAGCACCCTGACACTACACCTCATACACATCAGTGTGAGTCTGCTATTCCTCTACACACACAGCACCCTGACACTACACCTCATACACATCAGTGTGAGTCTGCTATTCCTCTAAACTCACATCACCCTGACACTACACCTCATACACATCAGTGTGAGTCTGCTATTCCTGTACACTCACAGCACCCTGACACTACACCTCATACACATCAGTGTGAGTCTGCTATTCCTGTACACACACAGCACCCTGACACTACACCTCATACACATCAGTGTGAGACTTCTATTCCTCTTGACACACAGCACCCTGACACTACACCTCATGACACATCATTGTGAGTCTGCTATTCCTGTATACACACAGCACCCTGACACTACACCTCATACACATCAGTGTGAGTCTGCTATTCCTGTACACACACAGCACCCTGACACTACACCTCATACACATCAGTGTGAGTCTGCTATTCCTCTAAACACACAGCGCCCTCACACTACACCTCATACACATCAGTGTGAGTCTGCTATTCCTGTACACACATAGCACCCACACACTACACCTCATACACATCAGTGTGAGGTCTGCTATTCCTGTACACACTCAGCACCCTGACACTACACCTCATACACATCAGTCCGAGTCTGCTATTCCTCTAAACACACAGCGCCCTCACACTACACCTCATACACATCAGTGTGAGTCTGCATATCCCTCTAAACACACAGCACCCTGACACTACACCCTCATAACATCAGTGTGAGTCTGCTATTCTGTACACACATAGCACCCACACACTACACCTCATACACATCAGTTTGAGTCTGCTATTCCTGTACACACACAGCACCCTGACACTACACCTCATACACATCAGTGTGAGTCTGCTATTCCTCTAAACACACAGCGCCTCACACTACACCTCATACACATCAGTGTGAGTCTGCTATTCCTGTACACACACAGCACCCTGACACTACACCTCATACACATCAGTGTGAGTCTGCTATTCCTGTACACATACAGCACCTGACACTACACCTCATACACATCAGTGTGAGTCTGCTATTCCTGTACACACACAGCACCCTGACACTACACCTCATACACATCAGTGTGAGTGTCCTATTCCTCTAAACACACAGCACCCTGGCACTACACCTCATACACATCAGTGTGAGTCTGCTATTCCTCTAAACTCACAGCACCCTGACACTACACCCTCATACACATCACTTTGAGTCTGCTATTCCTGTACACACACAGCACCCTGACACTACACCCTCATACACATCAGTGTGAGTCTGCTATTCCTGTACACACACAGCACCCTGACACTACACCTCATACACATCAGTGTGAGACTGCTATTCCTGTACACACACAGCACCCTGACACTACACCTCATACACATCAGTGTGAGTCTGCTATTCCTCTAAACACACAGCACCCTTACACTACACCTCATACACATCAGTGTGAGTCTGCTATTCCTCTAAACTCACAGCACCCCTGACACTACACCTCATACACATCAGTGTGAGTCTGCTATTCTCTAAACACACAGCACCCTGACACTACACATCAGTGTGAGTCTGCTATTCCTCTAAACACACAGCACCCTGACACTACACCTCATACACATCAGTGTGAGTCTGCTATTCCTGTACACACACAGCACCCTGACACTACACCTTATAACATCAGTGTGAGTCTACTATTCCTGTACTCACACAGTACCTGACATTACACCTCATACACATCAGTGTGAGTCTGCTATTCTTCCAAACACACAGCACCCTCACACTACACCCCATACACATCAGTGTGAGTCTGCTATTCCTCTAAACACACAGCACCCTCACACTACACCCCATACACATCAGTGTGAGTCTGCTATTCCTTTACCTATCTTTAAGTATTTACCAGAAATCCACAAATTTCTGACCAATCCCCCAGGGGAAACTAATTATTTCAGCTATTGGCTCTCTGGGGGAGAAGTTAGGACAATGGGTTGATGCACAGCTTCAGCCTATTGTGCAATATCTGCCAGGATTCCATAGAGATGCTAAACATTTATTAAGATCTATACAGAATTTCCAATGGAATAGTGATTACATATTTTCCACTATAGATGCAGTTTCATTATACTCCTGTATTCCACATGAGTTGGGACTTAGGTCAGTGAAGAGAATGTTGGAAAAATATTCAGGTTATGATGATAGATTAATAGAATTCATCCTGGAAGCGATTACTTTTTTATTGTATCATAACTATTTTATGTTTAATGGAGAATTTTTCTTGCAACTTAGGGGGACGGCGATGGGGGCGAAATTCGCCCCCTCGTACGCAAATTTGTTTCTTGCAGATTTTGAATCTAGAAAAGTCTTTGGTGATGATAATCTGTTCAAAAATGACATTAGACTATATACTAGGTACATAGATGATAATTTTGATTGTCTGGGGAGGTAGTAGGAGTGACTTAAGTAACTTTGTGGATTGTTTGAATAATAACGATGTTAACTTGAAATTTACTTTTGAAGCTGCAACTGATAAGATTCCGTATTTAGATGTACTAATCAGTCACAACACGAGTTCTATAGTGACAGAAGTATATAGGAAAAAAACCTCAGGTAATACCATACTAAGGGCTGATTCATTACATCCCAAACACTTGAAGAGGGGGATCCCCAAGGGGCAATACATTAGACTGAGGCGCAATTGCACTAATTTGGATAATTACTGGAAGCATGCATATAATCTTACACTAAACCTAGTTGAGAGGGGTTATGATCAGAGAGATTTAAATAAACTGGCAGTTTTAGTATCAGGATTTGATAGGAGTAAATTACTCAAAGACAAAGATAGGGTACCTGAAAACCGTACTAGAGAGACCAAGGGTATTAATTTTGTCACAAAGTTTAGTAATCAATACAATGATATTTGTAAAATAATCAGAAAAAGACTACCTTTGTTGGAGAGAGATGAGGATCTCAAAGTATTATCTAAGAATTGTAATTTTGTTTCATACAGATCTGATACCATTGGAGATAAGATTAATAGAAATAGTAATTCTAACATTATGACTAATAGGAATCTTAACACTATGACAAATAGTAATAACAATTGGCTATCTTACAAAGTAGGTTTCTACAAGTGTGTAAAAGCTGTGATTATGCCTTAGTAGGTGATACCTTTCAGTCCACTAATACAGGAAAGATTTACAATATAAAAGAACACATTAATTGTTACTCAACGTTTGTTGTTTATCTTATTACCTGTAATTGTTGCAATTTCCAATATATCAGGCTCACCTCTAGGGGTCTCAAAGATAGAATAAGAGAGCACCCGCTGTCCTTAGAGGCAGAGGTGCCTAATACACCAGTAGCTAACACTTTTCCCTTGTTAAGTGTATCCAGTCCACGGATCATCCATTACTTGTGGGATATTCTCCTTCCCAACAGGAAGTTGCAAGAGGATCACCCACAGCAGAGCTGCTATATAGCTCCTCCCCTCACTGCCATATCCAGTCATTCTCTTGCAACTCTCAACAAAGATGGAGGTCGTAAGAGGAGCGTGGTGTATTATAGTTAGTTTTTTAACTTCAATCAAAGTTTGTTATTTTTAAATAGTATCGGAGTGTACTGTTTCATCTCAGGTAGCATTAGAAGAAGAATCTGCCTGTGATTTCTATGATCTTAGCAGAAGTAACTAAGATCCACTGCCGTTCTCACATATTCTGAGGAGTGTGGTAACTTCAGAGGGGGAATGGCGTGCAGGTTTTCCTGCAATAAGGTATGTGCAGTTAATATATTTCTAGGGATGGAATTTGCTAGAAAAATGCTGCTGATACCGGATTAATGTAAGTTAAGCCTTAAATGCAGTGATAGCGACTGGTATCAGGCTTATTAACAGAGATACATACTCTTATAAAAGTGTAATATAAAACGTTTGCTGGCATGTTAATCGTTTTTATATATGTTTGGTGACAAAACCTATTGGGGCCTAGTTTTTTTCCACATGGCTGGCTTGATTTTTGCCTAGAAACAGTTTCCTGAAGCTTTCCACTGTTGCAATATGAGTGGGAAGGGCCTATTTTAGTGCTTTTCTGTGCAGCTAAAAATATGACAGAGACATTCAGCTTCCCTCTGCATGATACAGGACATCTCTGAAGGGCTCAAAAGGCTTCAAAGTCGTGTTTGAGGAGGGTAACAATCACAGTAGACTGTGGCAGTTGTTGTGACTGTGTTTAAAAAACGTTTTTGTCATTTATTATTCTGTTTTTGTTATTAAGGGGTTAATCATCCATTTGCAAGTGGGTGCAATGCTCTGCTGACTTGTTACATACACTGTAAAAATTTTGTTAGTGTAACTGCCTTTTTTCACTGTTATTTCAAATTTTGTCAAAATTTGTTTCTCTTAAAGGCACAGTAACGTTTTTTATATTGCTTGTTAACTTGCTTTAAAGTGTTTTCCAAGCTTGCTAGTCTCATTGCTAGTCTGTACAAACATGTCTGAAACAGAGGATACTTGTTCATTATGTTTAAAAGCCATGGTGGAGCCCCATAGGAGAATGTGTACTAAATGTATTGATTTCACCTTAAACAGTAAAGATCAGTCTTTATCTATAAAATAATTGTCACCAGAGGGGTCTGTCGAGGGGGAAGTTATGTCGACTAACTCTCCCCACGTGTCGGACCCTTCGCCTCCCGCTCAAGGGACGCACGCTAATATGGCGCCAAATACATCAGGGACGCCCATAGCGATTACTTTGCAGGACATGGCTGCAATCATGAATAATACCCTGTCAGAGGTATTATCCAGATTGCCTGAATTGAGAGGCAAGCGCGATAGCTCTGGGGTTAGACGAGATACAGAGCGCGTAGATGCTGTAAGATCCATGTCTGATACTGCGTCACAATATGCAGAACCTGAGGACGGAGAGCTTCAGTCTGTGGGTGACGTCTCTGAATCGGGGAGACCTGATTCAGAGATTTCTAATTCTAAATTTAAGCTTGAGAACCTCCGTGTATTGCTTGGGGAGGTATTAGCTGCTCTGAATGACTGACACAATTGCAGTGCCAGAGAAATTGTGTAGGCTGGATAAATACTATGCAGTGCCGGTGAGTACTGATGTTTTTCCAATACCTAAAAGGCTTACAGAAATTATTAGTAAGGAGTGGGATAGGCCCGGTGTGCCCTTTTCCCCACCTCCTATATTTAGAAAAATGTTTCCAATAGATGCCACTACACGGGACTTATGGCAGACTGTCCCTAAGGTGGAGGGAGCAGTTTCTACTTTAGCAAAGCGTACCACTATCCCGGTTGAGGACAGTTGTGCTTTTTCAGATCCAATGGATAAAAAATTAGAGGGTTACCTTAAGAAAATGTTTATTCAACAAGGTTTTATTTTACAGCCCCTTGCATGCATTGCGCCTGTCACTGCTGCGGCGGCATTCTGGTTTGAGGCCCTGGAAGAGGCCATCCATACAGCTCCATTGACTGAAATTGTTGACAAGCTTAGAACTCTTAAGCTAGCTAACTCATTTGTTTCTGATGCCATTGTTCATTTGACTAAACTAACGGCTAAGAATTCTGGATTCGCCATCCAGGCGCGTAGGGCGCTATGGCTCAAATCCTGGTCAGCTGATGTGACTTCAAAGTCTAAATTACTCAACATTCCTTTCAAGGGGCAGACCTTATTCGGGCCTGGTTTGAAAGAAATTATTGCTGACATTACTGAAGGTAAGGGTCATACCCTTCCTCAGGACAGGGCCAAATCAAAGGCCAAACAGTCTAATTTTCGTGCCTTTCGAAATTTCAAGGCAGGTGCAGCATCAACTTCCTCTGCTTCAAAACAAGAGGGAACTTTTGCTCAATCCAAGCAGGCCTGGAAACCTAACCAGTCCTGGAACAAGGGCAAGCAGGCCAGAAAGCCTGCTGCTGCCTCTAAGACAGCATGAAGGAGCGGCCCCCTATCCGACAACGGATCTAGTAGGGGGCAGACTCTCTCTCTTCGCCCAGGCGTGGGCAAGAGATGTTCAGGATCCCTGGGCGTTGGAGATCATATCTCAGGGATATCTTCTGGACTTCAAAGCTTCTCCTCCACAAGGGAGATTTCACCTTTCAAGATTATCTGCAAACCAGATAAAGAAAGAGGCATTCCTAAGCTGCGTACAAGATCTCCTTGTAATGGGAGTGATCCATCCAGTTCCGCGGACGGAACAAGGACAGGGGTTTTATTCAAATCTGTTTGTGGTTCCCAAAAAAGAGGGAACCTTCAGACCAATTTTGGATTTAAAGATCCTAAACAAATTCCTCAGAGTTCCGTCATTCAAGGTGGAAACTATTCGAACCATTTTACCCATGATCCAAGAGGGTCAGTACATGACCACAGTGGACTTAAAGGATGCCTACCTTCACATTCCGATTCACAAGAATCATCATCAGTTCCTGAGGTTTGCCTTTCTAGACAGGCATTACCAATTTGTAGCTCTTCCATTTGGGTTGGCTACAGCCCCAAGAATTTTTACAAAGGTTCTGGGCTCACTTCTGGCGGTCCTAAGACCGCGAGGCATAGCGGTGGCTCCTTACCTGGACGACATCCTGATACAGGCGTCAAGCTTTCAAATTGCCAAATCTCATACAGAGATAGTTCTGGCATTCCTGAGGTCGCATGGGTGGAAAGTGAACGAAGAAAAGAGTTCTCTATCTCCTCTCACAAGGGTTTCCTTCCTAGGGACTCTAATAGATTCTGTAGAAATGAAAATTTACCTGACAGAGTCCAGGTTATCAAAACTTCTAAATGCTTGCCGTGTTCTTCACTCCATTCCGCGCCCCACGGTGGCTCAGTGCATGGAAGTAATCGGCTTAATGGTAGCGGCGATGGACATAGTGCCATTCGCGCGCCTGCATCTCAGACCGCTGCAATTATGCATGTTCAGTCAGTGGAATGGGGATTACACAGATTTGTCCCCTCTACTAAATCTGGATCAGGAAACCAGAGATTCTCTTCTCTGGTGGTTATCTCGGGCCCATCTGTCCAAGGGTATGACCTTTCGCAGACCAGATTGGACAATTGTAACAACAGATGCCAGCCTTCTAGGTTGGGGTGCAGTCTGGAACTCCATGAAGGCTCAGGGTTCATGGACTCAGGAGGAGAAACTCCTCCCAATAAATATTCTGGAGTTAAGAGCAATATTCAATACTCTTCTGGCTTGGCCTCAGCTAGCAACACTGAGGTTCATCAGGTTTCAGTCGGACAACATCACGACTGTGGCTTACATCAACCATCAAGGGGGAACCAGGAGTTCCCTAGCGATGTCAGAAGTCTCCAAGATAATTCGCTGGGCAGAGACTCACTCTTGCCACCTGTCAGCGATCCATATCCCAGGTGTAGAGAACTGGGAGGCAGATTTTCTAAGTCGTCAGACTTTTCATCCGGGGGAATGGGAACTCCATCCGGAGGTGTTTGCTCAATTGGTTCTCCGTTGGGGCAAACCAGAATTGGATCTCATGGCATCTCGCCAGAACGCCAAGCTTCCTTGTTACGGATCCAGGTCCAGGGACCCAGAAGCGGCACTGATAGATGCTCTAGCAGCGCCTTGGTTCTTCAACCTGGCTTATGTGTTTCCACCGTTTCCTCTGCTCCCTCGTCTGATTGCCAAAATCAAACAGGAAAGAGCATCGGTGATATTGATAGCGCCTGCGTGGCCACGCAGGACCTGGTATGCAGACCTAGTGGACATGTCATCCTTTCCACCATGGACTCTGCCTCTGAGACAAGACCTTCTAATACAAGGTCCTTTCAATCATCCGAATCTACTTTCTCTGAGACTGACTGCATAGAGATTGAACGATTGATCCTATCAAAGCGTGGCTTCTCCGAGTCAGTAATTGATACCTTAATACAGGCACGAAAGCCTGTCACCAGGAAAATTTACCACAAGATATGGCGTAAATATCTTCATTGGTGTGAATCCAAGAATTACTCATGGAGTAGGGTTAGGATTCCTAGGATATTGTCCTTCCTCCAAGAGGGTTTGGACAAAGGATTATCAGCTAGTTCTTTAAAGGGACAGATTTCCGCTCTGTCTATTCTTTTACACAAACGTATGGCAGAAGTTCCAGACGTTCAGGCATTTTGTCAGGCTTTAGTTAGAATTAAGCCTGTGTTTAAACCTGTTGCTCCTCCATGGAGCTTAAACTTGGTTCTTAAAGTTCTTCAAGGGGTTCCGTTTGAACCCCTTCATTCTATTGATATCAAACTTCTTTCATGGAAAGTTCTTTTTCTGATGGCTATTTCCTCGGCTCGAAGAGTCTCGGAGTTATCTGCCTTACATTGTGATTCTCCTTATCTGATCTTTCATTCAGATAAAGTTGTTCTGCGTACAAAACCTGGGTTTTTACCTAAGGTGGTTTCTAACAAGAATATCAATCAAGAGATTGTTGTTCCATCATTATGTCCTAATCCTTCTTCAAAGAAGGAACATCTTTTGCATAATCTAGACGTAGTCCGTGCCTTGAAGTTTTACTTACAGGCTACTAAAGATTTTCGCCAAACATCTAACCTGTTTGTTGTTTACTCTGGACAGAGGAGAGGTCAGAAGGCCTCGGCAAACTCTCTTTCTTTTTGGCTTCGGAGTATAATCCGTTTAGCCTATGAGACTGCTGGACAGCAGCCTTCTGAAAGGATTACAGCTCATTCTACTAGAGCTGTGGCTTCCACCTGGGCCTTTAAAAATGAGGTCTCTGTTGAATTTGCAAGGCTGCAACTTGGTCTTCCCTTCATACTTTTTCCAAATTTTACAAATTTGATACTTTTGCTTCTTCGGAGGCTGTTTTTGGGAGAAAGGTTCTACAGGCAGTGGTTCCTTCCGTTTAAGTTCCTGCCTTGTCCCTCCCATCATCCGTGTACTTTAGCTTTGGTATTGGTATCCCACAAGTAATGGATGATCCATGGACTGGATACACTTAACAAGAGAAAACATAATTTATGCTTACCTGATAAATTTATTTCTCTTGTAGTGTATCCAGTCCACGGCCCACCCTGTCCTTTTCAGGCAGGTCTATATTTTAATTAAACTACAGTCACCACTGCACCCTATGGTTTCTCCTTTTCTCGGCTTGTTTCAGTCGAATGACTGGATATGGCAGTGAGGGGAGGAGCTATATAGCAGCTCTGCTGTGGGTGATCCTCTTGCAACTTCCTGTTGGGAAGGAGAATATCCCACAAGTAATGGATGATCCGTGGACTGGATACACTACAAGAGAAATAAATTTATCAGGTAAGCATAAATTATGTTTTTTGAACATACTGACAAATTCAAATATTTTAAATTTCAAGGTATTGAACCGGTAAAGCTAAATAAAAGGGGAGGAGATAGATATAGGGCCCTAAGTAAAAGGGAAGTATATTGGATCTATACATTAAAAACAGGTTCCCCCTTAGGAATAAACAAGATTAGTGACATTAAACTTTTTATAGATAACTAATCTTTGTTCTTGTTTTTCCTTGAGTAGATATGGGCTTGTACTATATTTCGGAGTGACGTCATAATTATTAAGATACACTTATCTCTGCAACTTACTTGTTTTCTAGTGAGAATAAATACCATAATATCACAAAAATGAAACAAATGTGAAATAAATGTGATAAAATAATAAACAAAGGATGAAGACTAACAAAGTGTACTATAATACAAACTAAATACTCATAAAAAGTTCTTATAAGGATATGTGTGTGATTTTCGGAATCTTCAATCTTCTATTTTCTTTTGATCATGAGATGGAGCTATAGCCTAGCTCAGGTTTATGCGCACACCCGATATTATACTGTTGGGTAAACAGTTGCTTGAACCGGATTTTAGTAAAAAAAGATTTATTAAAATACAAGTGTAAAAAGCGTCACAAGAGCTGCAAGGAACACCAAATATACATAGGGTTGGCAATACAATTAAGTAATTGCTCGCATTGAGCTTATACACAGTACTAGAAACCTTGGTAAGGAGTGCAGAAACTTAACCACACAACCTTCCCATTCAGAGTCCAGCATATGTTGCTCTCCTTACTGGTGTGCAGATTCTTGGAAAGACGCCAAGGGTAAGAAACAATGTATCCGACGTACGTTTCGCAAAGGAGCTTTTTCAAGGAATCTTACTTGTTTTCTATATGTTTACATTTTATTACACATATAAAGAAACCAGGGATATGGCTGTATGTACTATACCTTTAAATGACGGTGAATATGTATATTTTTTTTTTATTATTATTTTTTTTGATATGTTGTTTTTTAGCAGCAGAGGTTAGGATATGCGTGAGTCACATTTTGCAATGGTTACAAATATATTATGTTTGCATTTAACTTTTATACTGGATTGTTGCTATCTGTGATGACTGTTAGTTATTATCTAAGGGCTGTTGCTACTGGGAACAACATATCGTTATGTAATTGGGTTTCTTTTGATTTTAACTTTTCTACTTTTTCTATTTTGTATTAATATATTTTTATGTAAAAGTGAGAAGTGGTGTTTCCTATTGAGCTGTTATTTTGGGAGTACAGAGTTCAAGGGGTTAAAAATCCCTTGCTAACTATTGAGTGGTGATAGGCTGGATTGTCTGTTCTCTCGAAATTTAACAGCTGTCAGTAACACTCTCTCTTCAGCTCTGATGAAGTGCCTGTAGGGCGGGAAATGCGTCAGCTGCGATGTACATTTGTTTGCTGTGCCTGTGTGTTTGAATTTTAACACTAGTATGGAATAAAATTTGACTTTTAACCTTACAATCTCTCCCAGTCCTTTCACCATTACCGCTGCTACAATTTGCTACATATTCCTGTACACACACAGCACCCTGACACTACACCTCATACACATCAGTGTGAGTCTGCTATTCCTGTACACACATAGCACCCACACACTACACCCATACACATCAGTGTGAGTCTGCTATTCCTGTACACACACAGCACCCTGACACTACACCTCATACACATCAGTGTGAGTCTGCTATTCCTGTACACACACAGCACCCTGACACTACACCTCATACACATCAGTGTGAGTCTGCTATTCCTGTACACACACAGCACCCTGACACTACACCTCATACACATCAGTGTGAGTCTGCTATTCCTGTACACACACAGCACCCTGACACTACACCTCATACACATCAGTGTGAGACTGCTATTCCTGTACACACACAGCACCCTGACACTACACCTCATACACATCAGTGTGAGTCTGCTATTCCTGTACACACACAGCACCCTGACACTACACCTCATACACATCAGTGTGAGTCTGCTATTCCTGTACACACACAGCACCCTGACACTACACCTCATACACATCAGTGTGAGACTGCTATTCCTGTACACACACAGCACCCTGACACTACACCTCATACACATCAGTGTGAGTCTGCTATTCCTGTACACACACAGCACCCTGACACTACACCTCATACACATCAGTGTGAGTCTGCTATTCCTGTACACACACAGCACCCTGACACTACACCTCATACACATCAGTGTGATGCTGCTATTCCTGTACTCACACAGCACCCTGACACTACACCTCATACACATCAGTGTGAGTCTGCTATTCCTGTACTCACACAGCACCCTGACACTACACCTCATACACATCAGTGTGAGTCTGCTATTCCTCTAAACACACAGCGCCCTCACACTACACCTCATACACATCAGTGTGAGTCTGCTATTCCTCTAAACACACACAGCACCCTGACACTACACCTCATACACATCAGTGTGAGTCTGCTATTCCTGTACACACACAGCACCCTGACACTACACCTCATACACATCAGTGTGAGTCTGCTATTCCTGTACACACACATCACCCTGACACTACACCTCATACACATCAGTATGAGTCTGCTATACCTGTACACACATAGCACCCACACACTACACCTCATACACATCAGTGTGAGTCTGCTTAAGGGATTAAATGCCTACCGGTCGCTAGCCGTAGAACAGAATATAAAAAACACTTATACTATAATAAATAAAAACACAACAACTTTTTATGGGTAAAATTTTAACCGTCACAGGTTAAACATTTATTAACTAACTAAGTAACTATGGTAACCAACAAGGTCAGATGGCGGCGAACGAATTGCTATAATGACAACCCAGCACAGCAGAAGGTAAACGGCCCAAACGGAAACTGCAGCAGAGCGGAACCTCTGCTCATAGAAAAATTGCTACTAAGGGGTTAATGAGATCACGTGACCCACCCGCAAGGGGAAGGAGGGGCACCTCACGTGCACATGAGGCTATCCACCCCTCACACTTTTAGATTGGTCATCACTCCCCCTGTTCACCCCTTTCCAAGGCAACAGGGCCGTTACCTCCCGCCGCACGGGCATGGAAATAAGGACTACCCCCTACAAAGGGATCCGCTACTCAGCCGCCAGAAGCCAGGTATGCCAGATATGGTAGACCAATAACTAAATAGGTTGACAAAGTTAGCCTGAATAGGCATACCCGTCGCCCAACTAGGGGACAAAATTTTGAATTTGAAAATGCTCAATCAATAATGTGGCTACTAAATTAGCCTGAGAAGGCATACTTAGCGCCTAAAACATAAATTAAATTTGGAAGCCATCTCGTAACAGGGAAGGGAGGGAGGGGAAAGAACTCGTCTGCACCGGATTCCAGGAAGAAGAGGGCCAGGAAGCTGATGATCCCCACTTTTAAGGTGAGTAGTGGGCCCCTCCCTTGCATGCAACATTGTTGCAACTAACCTCCCTAGCCAGCCCTCTTCTCCTATCTCTCCCTACGGCTTTAACCCTTAGCTTTGCTCCAGGCCCAATTGTGCCCTACACTGCCTTAAGGGATTAAATGCCTACCGGTCGCTAGCCGTAGAACAGAATATAAAAAACACTTATACTATAATAAATAAAAACACAACAACTTTTTATGGGTAAAATTTTAACCGTCACAGGTTAAACATTTATTAACTAACTAAGTAACTATGGTAACCAACAAGGTCAGATGGCGGCGAACGAATTGCTATAATGACAACCCAGCACAGCAGAAGGTAAACGGCCCAAACGGAAACTGCAGCAGAGCGGAACCTCTGCTCATAGAAAAATTGCTACTAAGGGGTTAATGAGATCACGTGACCCACCCGCAAGGGGAAGGAGGGGCACCTCACGTGCACATGAGGCTATCCACCCCTCACACTTTTAGATTGGTCATCACTCCCCCTGTTCACCCCTTTCCAAGGCAACAGGGCCGTTACCTCCCGCCGCACGGGCATGGAAATAAGGACTACCCCCTACAAAGGGATCCGCTACTCAGCCGCCAGAAGCCAGGTATGCCAGATATGGTAGACCAATAACTAAATAGGTTGACAAAGTTAGCCTGAATAGGCATACCCGTCGCCCAACTAGGGGACAAAATTTTGAATTTGAAAATGCTCAATCAATAATGTGGCTACTAAATTAGCCTGAGAAGGCATACTTAGCGCCTAAAACATAAATTAAATTTGGAAGCCATCTCGTAACAGGGAAGGGAGGGAGGGGAAAGAACTCGTCTGCACCGGATTCCAGGAAGAAGAGGGCCAGGAAGCTGATGATCCCCACTTTTAAGGTGAGTAGTGGGCCCCTCCCTTGCATGCAACATTGTTGCAACTAACCTCCCTAGCCAGCCCTCTTCTCCTATCTCTCCCTACGGCTTTAACCCTTAGCTTTGCTCCAGGCCCAATTGTGCCCTACACTGCCTTAAGGGATTAAATGCCTACCGGTCGCTAGCCGTAGAACAGAATATAAAAAACACTTATACTATAATAAATAAAAACACAACAACTTTTTATGGGTAAAATTTTAACCGTCACAGGTTAAACATTTATTAACTAACTAAGTAACTATGGTAACCAACAAGGTCAGATGGCGGCGAACGAATTGCTATAATGACAACCCAGCACAGCAGAAGGTAAACGGCCCAAACGGAAACTGCAGCAGAGCGGAACCTCTGCTCATAGAAAAATTGCTACTAAGGGGTTAATGAGATCACGTGACCCACCCGCAAGGGGAAGGAGGGGCACCTCACGTGCACATGAGGCTATCCACCCCTCACACTTTTAGATTGGTCATCACTCCCCCTGTTCACCCCTTTCCAAGGCAACAGGGCCGTTACCTCCCGCCACCAGATAGCATTAAGATGATAACTGTGCCGCCACCGATAAAGGACAAACACAACCCAACCGGACTTAAAGGAGGGTTACTATGGCCTTACGGATATCTTTTATAAAAATATCTAGGGCAACTGTCTCCAAATGTACCCTATCCTTCCTATAATAATGGACCTTGTCGGCTGTTAGAGATTCGTGTTTAACCACGAATCCCCCATTACCTGTGACGGTTCTAGCAACTGAAGAGTTTATCTTCTTCCTAACCTTGTAAGCGGCGCTGTGGGAAGACATGTGACGCCATTCCAACCTGGGAACTATATTGGACCAACCGACCAACACGTTCGGGATGCGAGCTCTGATCCATGCAATATCTGCTTGCATGACTTTAATAAGCTCCAAGACAGGAATGGCGCCCATATCATTGCCACCCAAATGAAGGATTATAACATGAGGCTTACCCCAGCGTACTAGGGCCTCTGAGATGCGCGATGGAAGCGCTGGCCAACACATCCCTCTCTCACCTAACCATCTAATTGACACTTGGGTGAAAGGGAAACCTAAATTCTGCCCCCCCGGAAGGGCCGAACTACGTATGGAGGCCCAATGAACGTAGGAGTGCCCCACGATCCATATCCTTTTAGCGCCGCTGACAGGTCCTGTAAAGACACACGAGATTAGTACTGAAAACAAAACACTACTAACCAACATATTATTCAACAACCGGTCGAATGTAACCCTTAAACTTATTTGAGCGCCATCTACCCAAACGGCAAATGGCTTCAACGGAAGAACCCTGCAGCGCGGCATTAGTAGCTGCCCCTATGCGGAAAGAATGGGGGGCTATTTTTGACACATCCAAACCAGCATGCGCAGCAGTCCTCGCTTGCACCCTACGGAACTGGAACAAAGATAGAGAAGTCCGGTTCGCATGGATTAACAAAGGACCCTGTTCCTCTGGTCTGTGTTCTAAAAACTGGTTAACCGCCATCACCGGGCAGCAGAGACCGCTAGACTGAGGAATAGGGATCCATGCCCCTTTGCCTTCTTGATCCGTCTTAGATCTAGGCAAATAAATTAACAGTGAATCTTCTCCAGCCCTAACGTGGCCGAACTGAAGGCCTTTGTCAGTGCAGGATTTGGACGGCGCCACGAGCTCACTTATACGAAGCGCAGCCGAATAGGCTAATAAAAACGCAGCTCTAAATAACAAAAACTCATAATGCGTTGCGCAGATGTCCGGCAAAGCGACCACCAGCCGCTGGAGCCGGTCATGCGTGATAGGCTCCCTAGAGTCCTTTTGTCGTGGTTGGAGCTTGCCCCAACCTTTGACAACTTGACGCACAAATTTTGAACTGCCCGGATCCGGCAAAGCAAGCGTACGATAAAAGAATGACAAGGCGGCCAACCGAGAATGAACCGCCCCCTGCCGCGAACCCCTTCGCCAAAGACTCACCAGCCAATCACATACTGTGTCCTGAGACGCTTCAATCGCCTCCACATTCTGACATCGGCAAAAGTCTTCCCATTCACGCCATAGCCTGACATAGGAGCACCATGTCCTAGGTGCAAGGGACGCCCGCACTAGAGGGAGCAAGGATATCCAGGACGGAGAAGCTGCCAAAGGAAACCAGGACAAGGTAAGCCTTCTAATGCAGCATGAGGGGCCAAACGTCTGAACGTCACCCAATCAAACCTGGATAGTGCATCTGCCAATACATTATTAACCCCCGGGACGTGTCGCGCTTGAAACTGGATATTAAGTTCAAGACAGCGTAAGACCAGATGCCTCAGTAAACAAACTACAACCGCGGAAGTGGCCGAAAGACCGTTCACCGCGTGGACGACACTGAGATTATCTGTCCAGAAATTAATCGTCCTGTTTGCAAATTGATTGCCCCAAAGTTCAACCGCCAAAACGATAGGGAAAAGCTCCAAAAGGGTAAGGTTACGTGTTAAGCCCCTGGTCGACCATTCTGGCGGCCAAGGGCCTGCACTCCATTCCCCTCGGAAATACGCCCCATAACCCTTCGACCCCGCGGCGTCAGTAAATAAATGCAACAACTGACTGGAAATGGGCTCAGATCGCCATAATCGAATCCCATTGAAGTCCTGAAGAAAAATCTTCCAGACTCTCAGGTCAGCTCTCATGCCTTCTGAAATCCAAATTTTTTCAGAAGGTCTGAGTTTGCCCTTCAGCTTAGCTTCCAATCTCCGATTGAAAACTCTCCCCATGGGGATAACTCTGCCTGCAAAATTCAAAAGGCCAAGTAATGACTGTAGCTGCCTAAGCGTAATGGTTGCCATGGAAACAGCCGCTTCAACCGCCTCAAGCATATCCCGTACTTTGCCATCAGGCAGCCTACAAATTCTGTCGACAGTATCAATTTCGATACCCAGGAACGTAATACAAGTGCCCGGGCCCTCAGTCTTGTCTTCAGCCAGTGGGACACCGAATTGCGACATAAGGATTCTCATGGAGTCCATCAGCTGCTGACATTCATTAGTCCCCGGACTCCCCACCAAGAGGAAGTCGTCCAGATAATGAGCAATGCGGTTATTAACTGCCTGTTGCTCCAAAACCCAGTGCAAAAATGTACTAAAGGTTTCAAACAAGGCGCAAGAGATGGCGCAGCCCATAGGCAAGCACCTATCTACGTAAAATTCCTTTTGGAATTTGCAACCCATCAAATAAAATGATGAAGGGTGCAAGGGCAGTAGGCGAAAGGCGGATTCAATATCCAGCTTCGCCAACAGGGCGCCTGCACCTACTCCCCGCACCAAATCCAGGGCGCTATCAAAGGATTGATATCGCACTGAGCTGAGTTCCGGATCAATAGCATCATTGACGGAATAGCCCCTAGGGTGAGATAGGTGGTGTATTAGACGGAATTTTCCCAATTCCTTCTTGGGTACTACACCAAGTGGTGAAATGACCAGATTCGGCAAAGGTGGCGAGGAAAAAGGACCCACTACTCGGCCCATAGATATCTCCTTATCCAGCTTGACCCTAACAACCGAAGGGTGTTGGTAAGCTGATTTGAGGTTACGATAGCCTCTGGAACCCTTAATGGCTTTTGTCACAGGTATACGAAAACCGTCCGTAAACCCTTGAAATAACAAAGACGCTGCGCGCGAATCTGGGTACACCCTAAGCCATGGCTCAAGGGCGTGCACCTTCACCGGTGTTGGGGCCTTTAGGAACAAGAGAGAGCTTGTTCTGTGCTCTACCGGATGCTGAATCCTTCTTTCTGGCACACTCGCTCCCGGGGTGTGATCCAGCACAGTATCGGCATACGTGCCTGAACGCACATGAATTACCTCTGTCGCATTTATTATCTTGAAATGCCCAGCAGGTACCACCTCTGCGCTTCGTTTTGGAAGCACGAAAGGACTGATTGCTAGAGGGGATGGAGGAGGAGGGTGACCCCTGCGGGCCGAGGCGTTGCCAAAGATGCGAGTCAGTTGTATCAAAGGTAAGCACAGGATTACCCGCCATCTTTTGCCTAAACTCAGCATCATAATCTCTCCAAGCTCCCTCAGCAAACTTCCTCTGAATCCAATGGATATTATCAGTATATTTAAGGATAGCATGGCATTGGCTCGGGTATTTCTCCAGATAGCAAGAGGAGAAAACTCTAAAGCAAATTAGCCACTCCTCAAAAGTTTCAGGACGCTTAAACCTTTTAGGTCCAGTACCGTCCGCGCTCTTCTCTCGCTGCCTACAAGCTTCAGCAGATAATTCAAATATATTCACATATTTGCCCTGCTGTATTTTTCTAATTGTCCTTGGTTTCAAATGACCATGCAATGAGGGAGTATAAGATGGGAAGGAATCGCCGTGTAAGGCCACTTTCCTTTCTGGGATTAAGTTAATAGGTGGACGCTTGTCCCCCACTATAGTGGTGCTCTGCACAGTTTCTGAGGGACCTATCGCAAGCTGCGCCTGCGCCATGCTGCCAACTGCGCCTGACTGCATTACCTGCCACATTTTCTTTACCATAGCAAACATGCGCTTTTGACCCTTACCCCTTAGCCCAAGTGAAGTGTCACTGTCACATTCAGATTCTGACAGGGATGAGTCAACCTGGTCATGTCGGTCATGTGTAAATGTAAAGGGCTTACCAGGAATGGCCATTGCGCCGTCCTGATGCTCCATACCGGAGGTGGAAGGACGAGGAACCGCCCCGTTGTCTCGCTGCAAGGAATTATCCGTGCTCTCACGCTGCTGCGCATCCGCCTGCTCCTGTGGAATAACAGCCGAAGCCGAAGGCCTATCAATCTGGTTTGCTTCCATGCTCAGATCCCCTTGTGATGCGTTCTGTAAAAAAGAAAACAAGTCGCGAGCACTACGGACACCGGCAAAGGGGAGGTTAATAGGGCCCAAGCCTGACCTAGTATTTGCATGTAAGCCTGCCTGCCCTATTTCATTTGCCCTTTCATGCCCCACATTCACGTTCCTACCCTGTAACTGAACTAATGAAGCAGGATTGTCCCTTAACTCATGTGACCGTGATGTTGGTAACACATTCAAAGCATCATTTGCAGTACTACGTACCCTCACATTCGAAACATTCATAGGATCAGCTTGTGCATTCACACTAGAATTCCCCAACTGAGCCACAGCGCGTGCATTCATATTGAGACTCAAAGGATCAGCCTGTGCATTCACACCAGAAATCCCTAACTGCGCCACAGCGCTTACATTCATGTGGTGTGATGGCGCACTACTTAGCCGAGAATCTGCCCTAATTTGCTGAGAATCTAACCTCTTGTGCTGAACTGCGACATTAACTTGCCCCTGTGCGGTATGTTGCTGCGCCGCAATAACCTGACCCTGAGCGCTATGTTGGCGTGCCACATTAACTTGTCCCTGAGCCTGGGCGTGCTGACCCTGCGGTTCAATCGCACTTATTAGCCCTCCTGGATTGAAATCTGATTGAGAATCTATCGCCCTGGTTCTCGCTAACATGCCCCTACCTAAGGGGTTCAACCTGTTAGCTCTCGTTGAAGCCCCCCTCCTACTTTTAAGGCCTCTATGCATGACCCCGCTAATTGAATCCTGAGCCCTGCTGCCAGTAAATTGCAACCTGGTATTAATGCGAGATGGCGCCTTCCGTTGCCGAACTTGAGGACCCCTTCGGCCCCATAACCCACCCCCGGCCGACATCCTCTCATGATGCTCACCTTCCCGGAGCTGCAGAGGATGCGACCGTCCCCTCGAAGTCCCGACGCTGAAACCGGAACCGGAAGTGGATGGGCGCGTGACCGGAACTTCCGGTTGCGCACTTACCAATGGACCCTGAGGACCCGCGGCCTGGCTTGGAGGACCGGACCCCGACGACACGTGGAGCTGGACCAGAGGACCCGCCGGAGAACCTGGAGGACCCGACGGAGGAGCCTGCGTACCCGCCGGGAACATCGCCGCAACTAAAGACGCCAGGATGGATGACACCGCCGAGACCGCCGACGGAGGGATCGCGGACATGAGGGAGGATACCGCAGCTTCAGGTAAGCATTGCTGAGGTGTGGAGACAGGCTGGGGGGCTAAAAGTGGCAAAATAGGAGCTTGTTGCGCAGGCGAATCCACCACAGAAGCAGGCCCATCTATTGAGAGGGCATGCTGCGCCGGCGCCGAGGCCACATATTGAGGCCCATCTGCCATAGTAGGCAAAACGGTGTTCAATAAAGAGGGGCCCCCTGCAACGGTTAACTCTGCCTCAGTGCCTGTACTTGTCCCGCGTGTTGAGCCCCTTTCCAACCTAGGCCTAGCTACAGGGGTAATTTCAGTTACAACATAGGCCTCAACCGGTACATGTGAAGCTGCCGAAGGGAGACTGGGAGCCTGAGGCCTAGCCTGAGGGCCAGTTGCTTGGAGACAGGCTGATTGCTCATCCGGCCTAGCCATTGCCACTGAGGCATAGGCTGAATCGTCTCCTTCCACCCCTTCACCTGCTGCATGAATATCTAACCTGCTAACTGTGTGACTCATAATGTTTGTCTGTGTTACACTAGTACTAGGCCCAGTCTCAGTAGTATATTGTGTAGGTGGAATTATGTCATCTAGCTCTTCAATGTCATCCAGTGTACTTATCTGTTTTTTCTGCTTTCCAGATCCAGGTTTCTCAAACACCAACTCGTGGAAGCGTTGAGGAGGGAGTTTGGATCGTCTGGATCGCTGCATTGTTCAAAGAAATTAAGAATTACCCTGAACAATAACAGAAAGAACTCGTCTGCACCGGATTCCAGGAAGAAGAGGGCCAGGAAGCTGATGATCCCCACTTTTAAGGTGAGTAGTGGGCCCCTCCCTTGCATGCAACATTGTTGCAACTAACCTCCCTAGCCAGCCCTCTTCTCCTATCTCTCCCTACGGCTTTAACCCTTAGCTTTGCTCCAGGCCCAATTGTGCCCTACACTGCCTATTCCTGTACACACATAGCACCCACACACTACACCTCATACACATCAGTGTGAGTCTGCTATTCCTGTACACACATAGCACCCACACACTACACCTCATACACATCAGTGTGAGTCTGCTATTCCCCTAAACACACAGCCCTCACACTACACCATGTGTGGGGACTAGGGAAGAGGGTGATATGAGAAATTGCATTTATTTAGAAGGTATCTATCTGCTTGGTCTGGCTTATTTAATGTTTTAAATAGAGTTGCATCTGCATTTGCACTGCATCTATAGATAATTTGTTTTTATCCAGTGACTTTACATTTATACTGCAGTGCTTTAAAAACACAGATCAATGTTTAATGTGTCCACATGGTCTTTATAATTGTGAAAATGAGCTAAAGTTTTATTCCTAAACCCATGGGATCTGCATAAAGTATTCACGATGATATATTGCTAAATGGAAAAGATACAGAGGGAAAATGGAGAAACAGCACAAGCGAAAAAGAAAAGCACAAAAACACAGAACAATAGTGTGGCAGAGATAGAGAGATAATAGGGTAAGTGAACCATGTGGATTATATTTTCATGTATGTTTCACATTTAGAAAGCACATAAGTATAAAATTCAATTTTTTTCTGTGGTGGTTGTGCCTGTATAGGTTGTGACTGTGTGGTGGTTGTGCCTGTATAGGTTGTGCCTGTGTGGTGGTTGTGTCTGTATAGGTTTTGTCTGTGTGGTGGTTGTGTCTGTATAGGTTTTGTCTGTGTGGTGGTTGTGCCTGTATAGGTTGTGCCTGTGTGGTGGTTGTGTCTGTATAGGTTTTGTCTGTGTGGTGGTTGTGTCTGTATAGGTTTTGTCTGTGTGGTGGTTGTGCCTGTATAGGTTGTGCCTGTGTGGTGGTTGTGTCTGTATAGGTTTTGTCTGTGTGGTGGTTGTGCCTGTATAGGTTTTGTCTGTGTGGTGGTTGTGCCTGTATAGGTTGTGCCTGTGTGGTGGTTGTGCCTGTATAGGTTTTGTCTGTGTGGTGGTTGTGCCTGTATAGGTTGTGCCTGTGTGGTGGTTGTGCCTGTATAGGTTGTGCCTGTGTGGTGGTTGTGCCTGTATAGGTTTTGTCTGTGTGGTGGTTGTGCCTGTACAGGTTGTGCCTGTGTGGTGGTTGTGCCTGTATAGGTTTTGTCTGTGTGGTGGTTGTGCCTGTATAGGTTGTGCCTGTGTGGTGGTTGTGCCTGTGTGGTGGTTGTGCCTGTATAGGTTGTGCCTGTATAGGTTTTGTCTGTATAGGTTGTGCCTGTATAGGTTTTGTCTGTATAGGTTGTGCCTGTATAGGTTTTGTCTGTATAGGTTGTGCCTGTATAGGTTTAGTCTGTATAGGTTGTGCCTGTGTGGTAGTTGTGCCTGTATAGGTTGTGCCTGTGTGGTGGTTGTGCCTGTATAGGTTGTGCCTGTATAGGTTGTGCCTGTATAGGTTTTGTCTGTATAGGTTGTGCCTGTATAGGTTTTGTCTGTATAGGTTGTGCCTGTATAGGTTTTGTCTGTATAGGTTGTGCCTGTATAGGTTTTGTCTGTATAGGTTGTGCCTGTATAGGTTGTGCCTGTATAGGTTGTGCCTGTATAGGTTTCGTCTTTATAGGTTGTGCCTGTATAGGTTGTGCCTGTATAGGTTGTGTCTGTATAGGATTTGTCTGTATAGGTTGTGCCTGTATAGGTTGTGCCTGTATATGTTTTTTTCTGTATAGGTTGTGCCTGTATAGGTTGTGTCTGTATAGGTTGTGCCTGTATAGCTTGTGCCTGTATAGGTTTTGTCTGTATAGGTTGTGCCTGTATAGGATTTGTCTGTATATGTTTTGTCTGTATAGGTTGTGGCTGTATCGGTTTTGTCTGTATAGGTTGTGCCTGTATAGGTTGTGCCTGTATAGGTTTTGTCTGTATAGGTTGTGCCTGTATCGGTTTTGTCTGTATAGGTTGTGCCTGTATAGGTTGTGCCTGTATAGGTTTTGTCTGTATAGGTTGTGCCTGTATAGGTTGTGCCTGTATAGGTTGTGCCTGTATCGGTTTTGTCTGTATAGGTTGTGCCTGTATAGGTTGTGCCTGTATAGGTTGTGCCTGTATAGGTTGTGCCTGTATAGGTTTTGTCTGTATAGGTTGTGCCTGTATAGGTTTTGTCTGTATAGGTTGTGCATCTATAGGTTGTGCCTGTATAGCTTTTGTCTGTATAGGTTGTGTCTGTATAGGTTGTGTCTGTATAGGTTTTGTCTGTATAGGTTGTGCCTGTATAGGTTGTGCCTGTGTAGCTTTTGTCTGTATAGGTTGTGCCTGTATAGGTTTTGTCTGTATAGGTTTTGTCTGTATAGGTTGTGCCTGTATAGGTTGTGCCTGTATAGGTTGTGCCTGTATAGGTTGTGCCTGTATAGGTTGTGCCTGTATAGGTTGTGTCTGCATAGGTTTTGTCTTTATAGGTTGTACCTGCATAGGTTTTGTCTGTATAGGTTGTGCCTGTATAGGTTTTGTCTGTATAGGTTGTGTCTGTATAGGTTGTGCCTGTATAGGTTGTGCCTGTATAGGTTGTGCCTGTATAGGTTTTGTCTGTGTAGGTTGTGCATCTATAGGTTGTGTCTGTATAGCTTTTGTCTGTATAGGTTGTGCCTGTATAGGTTGTGTCTGTATAGGTTTTGTCTGTATAGGTTTTGTCTGTATAGGTTTTGTCTGTATAGGTTGTGCCTGTATAGGTTTTGTCTGTATAGGTTGTACCTGTATAGGTTGTGCCTGTATAGCTTGTGCCTGTATAGGTTTTGTCTGTATAGGTTGTGTCTGTATAGGTTTTGTCTGTATAGGTTGTGCCTGTGTAGCTTTTGTCTGTATAGGTTGTGCCTGTATAGGTTTTGTCTGTATAGGTTTTGCCTGTATAGCTTTTGTCTGTATAGGTTGTGCCTGTATAGGTTTTGTCTGTATACGTTTTGTCTGTATAGGTTGTGCCTGTATAGGTTTTGTCTGTATAGGTTGTGTCTGTATAGGTTGTGTCTGCATAGGTTTTGTCTGTATAGGTTGTGCCTGCATAGGTTGTGCCTGTATAGGTTGTGCCTGCATAGGTTGTGCCTGTATAGTATGTGTCTGCATAGGTTTTGTCTGTATAGGTTGTGCCTGTATAGGTTTTTAAAGCAAATATAGAAGACAGCACCAAAGTGTATGTGGCTTGTGGGGCACGGAACCCAGGATCTGCCTTGTCCTGCAGACACTCCAAGCAAACAAAGAAATGTTCCAGCCTCCAGTAGTTTAAAAGACCTTTATTCTCTCATAAGCTAGGGTCTTAAGTAAAAAATACAACGTTTCAGGCCTGCTATAGGCCCTTAGTCATGTATACTTAAAATACACAGGTTCATCATTTAAATACCCTACACCTGTTCATTTGTTCACCTGTTCTCACGTGATTTTTTATTGTTACAACAATGCCATCTTGTGGATAGCCAAAGTGTATGTTACTTTTTCCAATTGAACATTCCAAATAATCAAATGAGAAAAGTTCAAAAATAGCAAACAATGTTTAAAGATAAAACCATATGTACAAAAATAAAATAGAAGAAATATTGCACATAGTCAGCAGATCACAATTTTTCCATAAATGGTAGTTGCATACGAATTCATTCTGGAGTTATCTTATTTAATTCCAAAAATTGCAATTTTATACAGGTTATTTCTCATGGTATAGATATCAATTTCCCTGCTCAACCCTCTTGGATAGGTATCAATTTCTCTACTCAACCAGAAATTAGGTTGTGTCTGTATAGGTTGTGTCTGTATAGGTTGTGTCTGTATAGGTTGTGTCTGTATAGGTTGTGTCTGTATAGGTTGTGCCTGTATAGGTTGTGCCTGTATAGGTTGTGCCTGTATAGGTTGTGCATGTATAACTTTTGTCTGTGTAGGTTTTATCTGTATAGGTTTTGTCTGTATAGGTTTTGTCTGTATAGGTTGTGCCTGTATAGGTTGTGCCTGTATAGGTTGTGCCTGTATAGGTTGTGTCTGTATAGGTTGTGCCTGTATAGGTTGTGCCTGTATAGGTTGTGCTTGTATAGGTTGTGCCTGTATAGGTTTTGTCTGTATAGGTTGTGCCTGTATAGGTTGTGCCTGTATAGGTTGTGTCTGTATAGGTTGTGCCTGTATAGGTTGTGCCTGTATAGGTTGTGTCTGTATAGGTTTTGCCTGTATAGGTTGTGCCTGTATAGGTTGTGCCTGTATAGGTTGTGCCTGTATAGGTTGTGTCTGTATAGGTTGTGTCTGTATAGGTTTTGTCTGTATAGGTTGTGCCTGTATAGGTTGTGTCTGTATAGGTTTTGTCTGTATAGGTTGTGCCTGTATAGGTTGTGCCTGTATAGGTTGTGCCTGTATAGGTTGTGTCTGTATAGGTTGTGTCTGTATAGGTTGTGCCTGTATAGGTTGTGCCTGTATAGGTTGTGCCTGTATAGGTTGTATCTGTATAGGTTGTACCTGTATAGGTTGTATCTGTATAGCTTGTGCCTGTATAGATTTTGTCTGTATAGGTTGTTCCTGTATAGGTTTTGTCTGTATAGGTTGTGCCTGTATCGGTTTTGTCTGTATAGGTTGTGCCTGTATAGGTTGTGCCTGTATAGGTTTTGTCTGTATAGGTTTTGTCTGTATAGGTTGTGCCTGTATAGGTTTTGTCTGTATAGGTTGTGCCTGTATAGGTTTAGTCTGTATAGGTTGTGCCTGTGTGGTAGTTGTGCCTGTATAGGTTGTGCCTGTGTGGTGGTTGTGCCTGTATAGGTTGTGCCTGTATAGGTTGTGCCTGTATAGGTTGTGCCTGTATAGGTTTTGTCTGTATAGGTTGTGCCTGTATAGGTTTTGTCTGTATAGGTTGTGCCTGTATAGGTTTTGTCTGTATAGGTTGTGCCTGTATAGGTTGTGCCTGTATAGGTTTCGTCTTTATAGGTTGTGCCTGTATAGGTTGTGCCTGTATAGGTTGTGCCTGTATAGGTTGTGTCTGTATAGGATTTGTCTGTATAGGTTGTGCCTGTATATGTTTTTTTCTGTATAGGTTGTGCCTGTATAGGTTGTGTCTGTATAGCTTGTGCCTGTATAGGTTTTGTCTGTATAGGTTGTGCCTGTATAGGATTTGTCTGTATATGTTTTGTCTGTATAGGTTGTGGCTGTATCGGTTTTGTCTGTATAGGTTGTGCCTGTATAGGTTGTGCCTGTATAGGTTTTGTCTGTATAGGTTGTGCCTGTATCGGTTTTGTCTGTATAGGTTGTGCCTGTATAGGTTTTGTCTGTATAGGTTGTGCCTGTATAGGTTGTGTCTGTATAGGTTGTGCCTGTATAGGTTGTGCCTGTATCGGTTTTGTCTGTATAGGTTGTGCCTGTATCGGTTGTGCCTGTATAGGTTGTGCCTGTATAGGTTGTGCCTGTGTAGGTTTTGTCTGTATAGGTTGTGCCTGTATAGGTTGTGCCTGTATAGGTTGTGCCTGTATAGGTTGTGCCTGTATTGGTTTTGTCTGTATAGGTTGTGCCTGTATAGGTTTTGTCTGTATAGGTTGTGCATCTATAGGTTGTGCCTGTATAGCTTTTGTCTGTATAGGTTGTGTCTGTATAGGTTGTGTCTGTATAGGTTTTGTCTGTATAGGTTGTGCCTGTATAGGTTGTGCCTGTGTAGCTTTTGTCTGTATAGGTTGTGCCTGTATAGGTTTTGTCTGTATAGGTTTTGTCTGTATAGGTTGTGCCTGTATAGGTTGTGCCTGTATAGGTTGTGCCTGTATAGGTTGTGTCTGCATAGGTTTTGTCTTTATAGGTTGTACCTGCATAGGTTTTGTCTGTATAGGTTGTGCCTGTATAGGTTGTGCCTGTATAGGTTTTGTCTGTATAGGTTGTGCCTGTATAGGTTGTGTCTGTATAGGTTGTGTCTGTATAGGTTGTGCCTGTATAGGTTGTGCCTGTATAGGTTGTGCCTGTATAGGTTTTGTCTGTGTAGGTTGTGCATCTATAGGTTGTGTCTGTATAGCTTTTGTCTGTATAGGTTGTGTCTGTATAGGTTGTGTCTGTATAGGTTGTGTCTGTATAGGTTTTGTCTGTATAGGTTTTGTCTGTATAGGTTGTGCCTGTATAGGTTTTGTCTGTATAGGTTGTACCTGTATAGGTTGTGTCTGTATAGGTTGTGCCTGTATAGCTTGTGCCTGTATAGGTTTTGTCTGTATAGGTTGTGTCTGTATAGGTTTTGTCTGTATAGGTTGTGCCTGTGTAGCTTTTGTCTGTATAGGTTGTGCCTGTATAGGTTTTGTCTGTATAGGTTTTGCCTGTATAGCTTTTGTCTGTATAGGTTGTGCCTGTATAGGTTTTGTCTGTATACGTTTTGTCTGTATAGGTTGTGCCTGTATAGGTTTTGTCTGTATAGGTTGTGTCTGTATAGGTTGTGTCTGCATAGGTTTTGTCTGTATAGGTTGTGCCTGCATAGGTTGTGCCTGTATAGGTTGTGCCTGCATAGGTTGTGCCTGTATAGTATGTGTCTGCATAGGTTTTGTCTGTATAGGTTGTGCCTGTATAGGTTTTTAAAGCAAATATAGAAGACAGCACCAAAGTGTATGTGGCTTGTGGGGCACGGAACCCAGGATCTGCCTTGTCCGGCAGACACTCCAAGCAAACAAAGAAATGTTCCAGCCTCCAGTAGTTTAAAAGACCTTTATTCTCTCATAAGCTAGGGTCTTAAGTAAAAAATACAACGTTTCAGGCCTGCTATAGGCCCTTAGTCATGTATACTTAAAATACACAGGTTCATCATTTAAATACCCTACACCTGTTCATTTGTTCACCTGTTCTCACGTGATTTTTCAATGCCATCTTGTGGATAGCCAAAGTGTATGTTACTTTTTCCAATTGAACATTCCAAATAATCAAATGAGAAAAGTTCAAAAATAGCAAACAATGTTTAAAGATAAAACCATATGTACAAAAATAAAATAGAAGAAATATTGCATATAGTCAGCAGATCACAATTTTTCCATAAATGGTAGTTGCATACGAATTCATTCTGGAGTTATCTTATTTAATTTAAAAAATTGCAATTTTATACAGGTTATTTCTCATGGTATAGATATCAATTTCCCTGCTCAACCCTCTTGGATAGGTATCAATTTCTCTACTCAACCAGAAATTAGGTTGTGTCTGTATAGGTTGTGTCTGTATAGGTTGTGTCTGTATAGGTTGTGTCTGTATAGGTTGTGCCTGTATAGGTTGTGCCTGTATAGGTTGTGCATGTATAACTTTTGTCTGTGTAGGTTTTATCTGTATAGGTTTTGTCTGTATAGGTTTTGTCTGTATAGGTTGTGCCTGTATAGGTTGTGCCTGTATAGGTTGTGCCTGTATAGGTTGTGTCTGTATAGGTTGTGCCTGTATAGGTTGTGCCTGTATAGGTTGTGCTTGTATAGGTTGTGCCTGTATAGGTTTTATCTGTATAGGTTGTGCCTGTATAGGTTGTGCCTGTATAGGGTGTGTCTGTATAGGTTGTGCCTGTATAGGTTGTGCCTGTATAGGTTGTGTCTGTATAGGTTGTGCCTGTATAGGTTGTGCCTGTATAGGTTGTGTCTGTATAGGTTGTGCCTGTATAGGTTGTGTCTGTATAGGTTGTGTCTGTATAGGTTTTGTCTGTATAGGTTGTGCCTGTATAGGTTTTGTCTGTATAGGTTGTGCCTGTATAGGTTGTGCCTGTATAGGTTGTGCCTGTATAGGTTGTGCCTGTATAGGTTGTGCCTGTATAGGTTGTGCCTGTATAGGTTGTATCTGTATAGGTTGTACCTGTATAGGTTGTATCTGTATAGCTTGTGCCTGTATAGATTTTGTCTGTATAGGTTGTTCCTGTATAGGTTTTGTCTGTATAGGTTGTGCCTGTATCGGTTTTGTCTGTATAGGTTGTGCCTGTATAGGTTGTGCCTGTATAGGTTTTGTCTGTATAGGTTTTGTCTGTATAGGTTGTGCCTGTATCGGTTTTGTCTGTATAGGTTGTGCCTGTATAGGTTTTGCCTGTATAGGTTGTGTCTGTATAGGTTGTGCCTGTATAGGTTTTGTCTGTATAGGTTTGTCTGTATAGGTTGTGTCTGTGTAGGTTTTGTCTGTATAGATTGTGCCTGTATAGGTTTTGTCTATATAGGTTGTGCCTGTATAGGTTTTGTCTGTATAGGTTGTGTCTGTATAGGTTGTGTCTGTATAGGTTGTGTCTGTATAGGTTGTGTCTGTATAGTTTGTGCCTGTATAGGTTGTGTCTGTATAGGTTGTGTCTGTATAGGTTGTGCCTGTATAGGTTGTGCCTGTATAGGTTGTATCTGTATAGGTTGTATCTGTATAGGTTGTACCTGTATAGGTTGTATCTGTATAGCTTGTGCCTGTATAGATTTTGTCTGTATAGGTTGTTCCTGTATAGGTTTTGTCTGTATAGGTTTTGTCTGTATAGGTTGTGCCTGTATCGGTTGTGCCTGTATAGGTTGTGCCTGTATAGGTTGTGCCTGTATAGGTTTTGTCTGTATAGGTTTTGTCTGTATAGGTTGTGCCTGTATCGGTTTTGTCTGTATAGGTTGTGCCTGTATAGGTTGTGTCTGTATAGGTTGTGCCTGTATAGGTTTTGTCTGTATAGGTTTTGTCTGTATAGGTTGTGCCTGTGTAGGTTTTGTCTGTATAGATTGTGCCTGTATAGGTTTTGTCTATATAGGTTGTGCCTGTATAGGTTTTGTCTGTATAGGTTGTGTCTGTATAGGTTGTGTCTGTATAGGTTGTGCCTGTATAGGTTGTGCCTGTATAGGTTTTGTCTGTGTAGGTTGTGCATCTATAGGTTGTGCCTGTATAGCTTTTGTCTGTATAGGTTGTGCCTGTATAGGTTGTGCCTGTATAGGTTGTGTCTGTATAGGTTTTGTCTGTATAGGTTGTGTCTGTATAGCTTTTGTCTGTATAGGTTGTGCCTGTATAGCTTTTGTCTGTATAGGTTGTGCCTGTATAGCTTTTGTCTGTATAGGTTGTGCCTGTATAGCTTTTGTCTGTATACATTTTGTCTGTATAGGTTGTGCCTGTATAGGTTTTGTCTGTATAGGTTGTGCCGGTATAGGTTGTGTCTGCATAGGTTTTGTCTATATAGGTTGTGCGTGTATAGGTTGTGCCTGTATAGTTTGTGCCTGTATAGGTTGTGCCTGTATAGGTTTTGTCTGTATAGGTTGTGCCTGTATAGGTTTTTAAAGCAAATATAGAAGACAGCACCAAAGTGTATGTGGCTTGTGGGGCACGGAACCCAGGATCTGCCTTGTCCTGCAGACACTCCAAGCAAACAAAGAAATGTTCCAGCCTCCAGTAGTTTAAAAGACCTTTATTCTCTCATAAGCTAGGGTCTTAAGTAAAAAATACAACGTTTCAGGCCTGCTATAGGCCCTTAGTCATGTATACTTAAAATACACAGGTTCATCATTTAAATACCCTACACCTGTTCATTTGTTC
>NC_069507.1:275196089-275206089 GCF_027579735.1 Bombina bombina
TGGTTCTGTCATTGAGCCTATGGTAGTCTATGCAGAACCGGGTGGTCCCGTCTTGTTTGGGTACTTGTACCACCGGGGATGCCCAGGGACTGTTGGACGGCTCAGTAACGCCTGTGGCATCTCCATGAGCTTGCTGTGCATATTGTCTCTAAATGAATTGGGGACCTGGTATGCTGGCTGCCGCAGGGGTGCCTGTCCAGGGGTCTCCACTCGGTGCACCCCTACTTTGGTATACCCAGGGTTAGTGGAGAACATGTCTCGGCGGCTCTCTAGCCTCTTGTCTAGCTTTATGTCACCTACGCCTGTGGGCACCGTATTCCGCCTCGATAGCTCCGGCATGGGGAGACATTCTGAGTCCTCCATAGCCGGAGCACATATGGTGGCTACTTCCTCTGGCCTCTCTTGGTATGCCTTTAGCATGTTCACATGAAAGGTCAGGTGGACCCAGTCATCTGAGCATTTGTCTACCAGAAAGGTTGTGTCACACAGCTGCTCTACTACTCAATAGGGTCCTTACCAGGAAGCCTGTAGCTTGTCCATCTTGACAGGCTTCAGGGCCAGGACCTTCTGCCCTACATCTAGGGTCCGGTTACGAGCATTCCTTTAGTACCACCACTTCTGCCTACCTTGGGCGACCTGAAGGTTCTCTCGCACCCTCTCGGCGAGGTTCTTCAGTCGATCCCTGAACTCCAGGACGTACCCCACAATGGAGCATCCTTCCTCTCCCACTGATCATTCCAGTGGGTTCTAAGTAGGTCTGGGGGGCCCCTCACCCTCTGGCCATACACTAATTCAAAGGGGGAGAACCCAGTAGATTTCTGGGGCACTTCTCAGTATGCGAACAGGAGGTGCGGAAGGTATATCTCCTAGTATTTGTCAGAGAACATCCTAAGCAGCTGCTTCAGGGTCCCATTGAACCTCTCGCACTGTACAACCCATTAGTCTGGGGGTGGTATGGAGAGCTCGGCAGGGGTCTTATCCCACAAAGCCTCCATAGCTGCTGGGTGAGTTCAGCAGGTTCCTTGGTCTGAGATCACCTCCCGGGGGAAACCCACCCTGGCAAATATCCGGAGCAGCGCATCAGCCACTGTTTTGACCTGGATATTGGACAGGGGTATTGCCTCCGGGTATTGGGTGGCATAATCTAGTACTGTCAGTATATACTTTCTTTCATGTAATTGGCAAGAGTCCATGAGCTAGTCACGTATGGAATATACAATCCTACCAGGAGGGGCAAAGTTTCCCAAACCTCAGAATGCCTATAAATACACCCCTCACCACACCCACAATTCAGTTTTACAAACTTTGCCTCCTATGGAGGTGGTAAAGTAAGTTTGTGCTAAGATTTAGGAACAAGGTCTATGGTTTTATTCAAATCTATTCATTGTCCCAAAGAAAGAAAATTCATTCAGACCAGTTCTGGATTTGAAAATTTTGAATCGTTATGTAAGAGTACCAACTTTCAAGATGGTGACTATAAGGACTATTCTGCCTTTTGTTCAGCAAGGACATTATATGTCTACAATAGACTTGCAGGATGCTTACCTTCATATTCTGATTCATCCGGAACATTATCCATTCCTGAGATTCTCTTTTCTAGACAAGCATTACCAATTTGTTGCTCTTCCATTTGGCCTAGCAACAGCTCCAAGAATCTTTTCAAAGGTTCTGAGTGCCCTACTCTCTGTAATCAGAGAACAGGGTATTGCGTTGTTTCCTTATTTGGACGATATCTTGGTACTAGTTCAGTCTTTACGTTCTGCAGAATCTCACACAAATCAACTAGTATTTTTTCTTCAAAAACATGGTTGGAGGATCAATTTACCAAAAAGTTTCTTGATTCCTCAGACAAGGGTTACCTTTTTAGGTTTCCAGATAGATTCAGTGTCCATGACTCTGTCTCTAACAGACAAGAGACGTTTGAAATTGGTTGCAGCATGTCGGCACCTTCAGTCTCAGTCATTCCCTTCAGTGGCTATGTGCATGGAAGTTTTAGGCCTCATGACTGCAGCATCGGACGCGATTCCTTTTGCTCGTTTTCACATGAGACCTCTCCAGCTTTGTATGCTGAATCAATGGTGCCGGGATTATTCAAAGATATCACAATTAATATCCTTAAATACCAATAATCGACACTCTCTGACGTGGTGGTTAAATCACCAGCGTTTAGTTCATGGGGCCTCTTTTGTTCAGCCAACCTGGACTGTGATCACAACAGATGCGAGTCTTTCAGGTTGGGGAGCTGTCTGGGGATCTCTGACAGCACAAGGGGTTTGGAAATCTCAAGAGGCGAGATTACCAATCAATATTTTAGAACTCCATGCAATTCTCAGAGCTCTTCAGTTTTGGCCTCTGTTGAAGAGAGAACCATTCATTTGTTTTCAGACAGACAATGTTACAACGGTGACATATGTCAATCATCAGGGTGGGACTCACAGTCCCCAAGCTATAAAAGAAGTATCTCGGATACTTGTTTGGGCGGAATCCAGCTCCTGTCTAATTTCTGCGGTTCATATCCCAGGTGTAGACAAATGGGAGGTGGATTATCTCAGCCATCAGACTTTACATCCAGGGGAGTGCTCTCTCTATCCGGATGTGTTTTCTCAAATTGTTCAGATGTGGGGTCTTCCAGAAATAGATCTGATGGCTTCTCATCTAAACAAGAAACTTCCCAGATACCTGTCCAGGTCCAGGGATTCTCAGGTGGAAGCAGTGGATGCGCTGACACTTCCTTGGTGTTTTCAACCTGCTTGTGACAGACCCCTCTGTCAGTACTGGAAGGGTTAACTTTGTTCAGCTTTGAGAAGCTATTTTCTAAAAACAGGTTTCCTGGCATCAGCTATTGTTTACTGTAATTAAGTTTAAGTGATAAGCGTTCACATTGTTTAATCAGACTGCCGGTGTGAAAAAGGATTCCATTGTTTTCTTGTGTTTAATTGCTTATCTGGTTAAGTAATGTAATTCCATTGTATCCTGTAAAAGGGCGTCTACCCTCTATCTAATCTCTACCAACCCCCCATCTGGTCTCCTAGGGGAGTTCTGCATAAATACTGGGCATATAGCCCTCAATAAACACATTCTGTTTTACCTTCAAGATGGAGCTTGGTCTCATGTTTGGGGGGAATTAGCTGGGTTGTGTGTTGCTGATCCCATATTCAGGACATCTTTCATCTGGTATTAACCCTTGATATCTGGTGATACCATAACAATTGGTGGCAAGCAACGGGATGATCCTCATCGCCCAGAAGAGCAACTACACATCTGGACCTAATGGGAATACCGTATGAAAGGCTGAAAAGAGCTACCCTTAAAGACCTGCTAGAACAAAGGGGCCGACAAGCCAGTAACCTCAGGAAGAGGGAGATTATTACAATACTGACCGAGATGGATGGAGTACCAGGGCCCGAAGGAACCAATGAGCCCAGCATATCAGACAGAACCCCCGAAGAACCAAGATTTGACCGGGCGGTTAAAATAAGACTGGCACATTATGACCCCAACCCGTCTGCCGAAATTATCGACCGGGTCATAGCAGCCGTGGAGGCCAACCTACTTCTCCAAAGCGGCGCTGCAGCACCCCAAGTCACTGCAACCCCAGTGGAAAGAGAAAAGTACATTTCTCTTGTAAGGTGTATCCAGTCCACGGATCATCCATTACTTGTGGGATATTCTCCTTCCCAACAGGAAGTTGCAAGAGTATCACCCACAGCAGAGCTGCTATATAGCTCCTCCCCTAACTGCCATATCCAGTCATTCTCTTGCAACTCTCAACAAGCATGGAGGTAGTAAGAGGAAAGTGGTGAAATGTAGCTGTTATCTTGCTTCAATCAAAAGTTTGTTATTTTTAAATGGTACCGGAGTTGTACTATTTTGTCCCAGGCAGAAAAATAGAAGAATCTGCCTGTGATTTCTATGATCTTAGCAGGTTGTAACTAAGATCCATTGCTGTTCTCACACATGACTGAAGAGAGAGGTAACTTCAGTGGGGGAATGGCGTGCAGGTTATCCTGCTATGAGGTGTGTGCAGTTAAATTTTTTTTCTAGAAGATGTAAATGCTAGAAAATGCTGCTGATACCAGATTTATGTAAGGTAAGCCTGAATACAGTGATTTAATAGCGACTAGTATCATGCTTACTTTCTGAGGTAATACTCTTATACATTTACAATATAAATGTTTGCTGGCATGTTTAAACGTTTTTATATATACTTTGGTGATAAAACTTTATTGGGGCCTAGTTTTTTTCCACATGGCTGGCTTAAATTTGCCTAGAAACAGTTTCCTGAGGCTTTCCACTGTGTTACTATGAGTGGGAGGGGCCTAATTTAGCGCTTTATTGTGCAGTAACCTTTACAGACTGAGACATCCAGCTTCCTCCAGGAGTCCCCTGAATGCTATAGGACATCTCTAAAGGGCTCTTAGGCTTTCCAAATTCGTTTGTTGGGGAAGGTACGCCCACAGCAAGGCTGTGGCAGTTGGTGTGACTGTTAAAAAATGTTTATATGGTTTTTTTGATCCGTTTTTTGAACTAAGGGGTTAATCATCCATTTGCAAGTGGGTGCAATGCTCTTTTAGCTTATTATACACACTGTAAAAATTTCGTTTGATTTACTGCCTTTTTTCACTGTTTTTCAAATTCTGACAAAATTTGATACTTTTGCTTCTTCGGAGGCTTTTTTTGGGAGAAAGGTTTTACAGGCAGTGGTACCTTCCCTTTAAGTACCTGCCTTGTCCCTCCCTTCATCCGTGTACTTTAGCTTTGGTATTGGTATCCCACAAGTAATGGATGATCCGTGGACTGGATACACCTTACAAGAGAAAACATAATTTATGCTTACCTGATAAATTTATTTCTCTTGTGGTGTATCCAGTCCACGGCATGCCCTGTCATTTTAAGGCAGGTATTTTTTAATTTTAAACTACAGTCACCACTGCACCCTATGGTTTCTCCTTTCTCTGCTTGTTTTCAGTCGAATGACTGGATTTGGCAGTTAGGGGAGGAGCTATATAGCAGCTCTGCTGTGGTTGATCATCTTGCAACTTCCTGTTGGGAAGGAGAATATCCCACAAGTAATGGATGATCCGTGGACTGGATACACCACAAGAGAAATACATTTATCAGGTAAGCATAAATTATGTTTTTGCAGCTTTTAAAAACTTCCTAGAAACAGAAGGAGAGATTGATGGGTACCTTGCGGATTTTGAGAGGCAATTTGCCCTACACAAGGTACCCGCAGAGGACTGGGTCACGATATTATCCGGAAAATTATCCGGCCGGGCCTGCGAGGCTTTTCGGGCCATTCCAGATGAGGAAGTCTGGGATTATAAAGCTGTAAAAGAGGCTCTGCTCTCCAGGTATGCAATTACACCGGAGGCATACAGGAGATGGTTCAGAGACACTGTTAAACTAGCTGGAGATTCCTACGTTGAGTGGGCATGTAAGGTGCACTGCACAGCAACTCACTGGATGGCGGGGTGCCAAGCCGTATCTGGGGAAGAGGTGCTGCAGCTATTCCTGTTGGAACATTGCTTTGACAAGTTATCCGCAGGAGTTAGAGAGTGGGTTCAGGACCGTAAACCCTCCACCCTGCATGAAGCTGCTCGCCTGGCAGATGAGTATACGGATGCCCACAAACTGGACACTGCTACCACTAAGATCCCTGCCAGAGTGGAGTACAGACCCCCAGTCACCCCAGCAGCTACCAGTTACCAACTCCCGGCGCACCGCTCTACCACACGGCCTCCAGCCACGAACTATTCTCAGACAGCCCGGTTCAACTCACGGGACTACTCACAGCCTATTCGGTGCTTTGGATGTAAGCAACTAGGGCACAAAAGACCAGAGTGTCCCCTAAACACAGCGAACCAAGCACAGTCCTGGAGGAGACCCGCCGGCGGAAACCCACGTAACCCCCAGCCTGTGGCCCACTGCGTAGAGGAGGAAGAATGCTGGTGCATCCTACATGAAGCAGACCCCGTGCAAGCTGCCCACCGGGATAACCGGCAACTGGTTAAAGTGAATGGGAAGGAGGTCAGTGGTCTACGGGATACTGGTGCTACCATGACCTTGCTTCAAAAGAACTTGATGTCTGAGAAACAGCACACCGGAGACACTGTGGCTGTGAGGGTAGCAGGGGGCGCTGTGTTCCGCCTACCTGTTGCCCGGGTACATTTGTATTGGGGAGTGGGCGCTAAACCTGTGAATGTGGGGGTCATGAAGGACTTACCTGCTGATGTTCTCCTTGGAAATAACTTGGCCCCCCTTGTTTCTGCCTACGCTCCCATGGGTCCCACCGATGTTAACCCTGTGACTACCCGTGCCCAGATCCGTGCCGCAGAGACTGACCCACCTGCTGCTGAGCCCCAGGACGCTGAGCTCAGTAAATCTCTATCCACCATTGGTATGTGGAAGTCCCGTTACAATGCGCTGATGAAGGAGAAGAGTCAAGTAGAGGATGAAATGGTCACGTTAAACAATCACGTAACAGTGCTAGTGGGAGAGAAGAGGAGCGCAGAGGAAATAGCGCGTTTAGAACGGGAATCTCTGCTAGATACGCTGCACCGAAAGACCGCAGAAAACACCAGCTTGAGAGTGGAACATGAAACATTAAAGACAAACTTAGCGACACTGGAGGAGAAGCTGACGCTGGCACATAGTGAGGTGCAGCAACTCAAGGACAACCTACGTCAGTATGAAGGGCTTGTGGATACTTATAAAGAGCAGGTACAAAAAACTCGTAAAGACGCCGATGAGATTTTGAAGGACTGTTTAGCCCTAGTCTGGGCACTGAAGAAGTTGAACCCTTATTTATACGGACAGGAATGCTCTCTCATAACGGGAATGCAGATGGATTGTCCCGGCAAACTAACATTCCTACCACCTCCTAGCCTGGTCATCCCCAAGTTGACCCACCAAAGGGTCAAGCCGGGTCTGCCGAAGTGTCCCACCAGGAGGGAGCCGTGTGACAGACCCCTCTGTTAGTACTGGAAGGGTTAACTTTGTTCAGCTTTGAGAAGCTATTTTCTAAAAACAGGTTTCCTGGCATCAGCTATTGTTTACTGTAATTAAGTTTAAGTGATAAGCGTTCACATTGTTTAATCAGACTGCCAGGTGTGAAAAAGGACTCCATTGTTTTCTTGTGTTTAATTGCTTATCTGGTTAAGTAATGTAATTCCATTGTATCCTGTAAAAAGGCGTCTTCCCTCTATCTAATCTCTTCCAACCCCCCATCTGGTCTCCTAGGGGAGTTCTGCATAAATACTGGACATATAGCCCTCAATAAACACATTCTGTTTTACCTTCAAGATGGAGCTTGGTCTCATGTTTGGGGTGAATTAGCTGGGTTGTGTGTTGCTGATCCCATATTCAGGACATCTTCATCTGGTATTAACCCTTGATATCTGGTGATACCATAACACTGCTTATATCTTCCCGCCTCTAGTTCTTCTTCCAAGAATGATCTCCAAAATCATCATGGAACAATCATTTGTGTTGCTGGTGGCTCCAGCATGGCCCCACAGGTTTTGGTATGCGGATCTTGTTCGGATGTCCAATTGCCAACCTTGGCCACTTCCGTTAACGCCGGACCTACTGTCTCAAGGTCCGTTTTTCCATCAGGATCTCAAATCATTAAATTTGAAGGTATGGAGATTGAACGCTTAGTGCTAAGTCATAGAGGTTTCTCTGACTCAGTAATTAATATTATGTTACAAGCTTGTAAATCTGTCTCTAGGAAGATTTATTATCGAGTTTGGAAGACTTACATTTCATGGTGTTCTTCTCATAAATTCTCTTGGCATTCTTTTAGAATTCCTAGAATTTTACAGTTTCTTCAGGATGGTTTGGATAAAGGTTTGTCTGCAAGTACTTTGAAGGGACAAATCTCTGCTCTTTCTGTTTTATTTCACAGAAAGATTGCTACTCTTCCTGATATTCACTGTTTTGTACAGGCATTAGTTCGTATTAAGCCTGTCATTAAATCAATTTCTCCTCCTTGGAGTCTTAATTTGGTTTTGAGGGCGTTACAGGCTCCTCCATTTGAGCCTATGCACTCTTTGGACATTAAACTACTTTCTTGGAAAGTGTTGTTCCTTTTGGCCATCGCTTCTGCTAGAAGAGTTTCTGAGCTTTCTGCTCTTTCTTGTGAATCTCCTTTTCTGATTTTTCATCAGGATAAGGTGGTTTTGCGGACTTCATTTCAGTTCTTACCTAAGGTTCTGAATTCTAACAACATTAGTAGAGAAATTGTTGTCCCTTCCTTGTGTCCTAATCCTAAGAATTCTTTGGAAAAATCCTTACATTCTAGCTTTGAAATATTACGTTGAAGCTACTTAAGATTTCAGAAAGACTTCTAGTCTGTTATATTCTCTGGTTCTAGGAAAGGTCAGAAGGGTTCTGCTATTTCCTTGGCTTCTTGGTTAAAGCTTTTGATTTGTCAAGCTTATTTAGAGTCGGGTCAGGCCCCGCCTCAGAGAATTACAGCTCATTCTACTAGATCAGTCTCCACTTCGTGGGCTTTTAAGAATGAAGCTTCAGTTGATCAGATTTGCAAAGCGGCAACTTGGTCCTCTTTGCATACATTTACTAAATTCTATCGTTTTGATGTATTTGCTTCTTCAGAAGCAGTTTTTGGTAGAAAAGTTCTTCAGGCAGCTGTTTCAGTTTGATTCTCCTGCTGATGATTTAAGTTTTTCTTTTCTTCATGAGAATAACTTCTATTTTGGGTTATGGATTCATTTTTCAGCATATGGCTGTTGTTTATTTGTATCCCTCCCTCTCTAGTGACTCTTGCGTGGAGTTCCACATCTTGGGTATTTGATATCCCATACGTCACTAGCTCATGGACTCTTGCCAATTACATGAAAGAAAACATAATTTATGTAAGAACTTACCTGATAAATTCATTTCTTTCATATTGGCAAGAGTCCATGAGGCCCACCCTTTTCTTATGGTGGTTATGATTTTTTTGTATAAAGCACAATTATTTCCAGATTCCTTTGTTGATGCTTTTTACTCCTTTCTTTATCACCCCACTACTTGGCTATTCATTAAACTGAATTGTGGGTGTGGTGAGGGGTGTATTTCTAGGCATTTTGAGGTTTGGGAAACTTTGCCCCTCCTGGTAGGATTGTATATCCCATATGTCACTAGCTCATGGACTCTTGCCAATATGAAAGAAATGAATTTATCAGGTAAGTTCTTACATAAATTATGTTTTTTCCCGGAGGGGCTGGGACGGGGCAAGGGACCAACAATGTCTACAGCTACTCTGCTGAAGGGTTAATCAATTATGAGAAGGGGGTGAAGGGAGGCTTTGGAGTGGTCCCCTGTCTTGCCTACTCTCTGGCAAACGTCACAGGTCCAGCAGTACTGCCTAACATCCCCTGTAACCCCCTGCCAGAAGAAGGTCTGAGTCAGTTGGTGGCGGGTCCTAGTGATTCCTAGATGACCTGCCAAGGGAAAGTCATGCCCTATACGCAGCAGGTTGCAGCTACTGTAAGTCATGATCACATTATACAACAGCTACTGTAAGTCATGATCACATTATACAACAGCTACTGTAAGTCAAGATCACCTTATACAAGTTACTGTAAGTCACAATCACATTATACAACAGTCAATTATAGTGATGTTTATTTATGACTTGGCCACTTAAAGTCTGTTTAGACAGGGTCTCTCTTTTCTCCCAACCCTACTACAGGTCCTCTGTGTCATACTCTGCATAGATTGTGCGGCCTGAATCACAAACCAGCTCCCCCATGATGATGCTCTTGATATTGTTTCTTTGCACCGTCACTTCTACAGGAACTCGTGCTGTATACTTCTTTCTCATGACATTGACAATGAGCCGGCTCTTTGGGGGTATGGTAGCTGGCACCTCAACATCAATGTTTGTGGTTACTTTACTAGATTCGGACCTCCCTGTATCGAATGTGAAGTTTGTTGAGACACTGGCGCTGACCTCGCCAATCAGTGGGATTTTTCCTGATAGTCCAACTTC
>NC_069507.1:275211089-275256700 GCF_027579735.1 Bombina bombina
AGAGAAGTAGTGTTGCTTGTGGAGATTAAGGGCAGAGTAGTAGGAGTTCAAGATGAATTTGTAATGAAGAAAATCAGCTGAACTGCGTGATTTTCTCCAATGCCGTTCAGCAGTACGGGAACATCTGCGTAGGTACCGTGTCAGAGGAGTATGCCAGGGCTGGGGATGAGTGTGTGATTTCCTAGCAGTGGTAAGAGGGGCGAGATTGTCAAGGACGGATATAAGGGTGGAATTATAGTGGCAGATAGATTGTTCAGGGCAGGAAAAGGTGGAGAAGGATGAGAGGAGTGGTTAAAGGGAATTAGCAAGTTGTTGCTGATCTAAAGACCTAATACTTCTGTGAAGTTTGGTGTGAGGAGTAGAAGGTGGGAGAGTTGTAGGAAGGGATGATATGTTGCAGGTAAGGAGATGGTGGTCAGAAAGAGGAAAAGGGGAGTTTGAGAAGTTTGAGAAAGTGCATCGATAGCTAAAGATCAGGTCAAGGGAGTGACCGTCTTTGTGAGTGGGAGAATCAGTCCACTGTGACAGACCGAAAGAGGAAGTGAGTTGCAGAAGTTGTTTAGCAGATGAGGCAGTGGGATTGTTAAGGGGGATGTTGAAGTCGCCAAGAATGAGGGCAGGGGTGTCTGAGGAAAGGAAGTAGGGTAGCCAGGCAGCCAAGTGATCTAGAAATTGAGTTGCGGAGCCAGGGGGTCGGTATATGACTGCAACACGTACAGAGAGAGGGGAGAATAAGCAAATCATGTGGGTTTTGAATGAGGGAAAAGTGAGGGAAGAGATAGGGTGTATTTGTTGGAAGGTGCAACGAGAGGAAAGTAAAATACCTACACCACCTCCTTGTCTATTACCAGACCTAGGAGTGTGGCTGAAGTGGAGACCCCCATGTGACAGAGCAGCAGTGGATGCTGTGTCTAGGGGAGAGAGCCAGGTTTCTGTTAGGGCCAGAAGGTTGAGGGAGCGGGAGATGAAGAGGTCATGTATAGAAGTGAGTTTGTTGCAAACAGAGCGAGAGTTCCAGAGTGCACAGGTGAAAGGGGTAGTGGCTTTAGATGCAAGAGGAATGTGAGTAAGATGAGCAGAGTTTTGTTTTCTGAGTCTATGGGATGGTACACATGGATGTGCACGGCTTGTCAGTGGTTGGGGACCAGGATTAGGGGAGATGATATATATGTGTGTGTGTATATATATATATATATATATATATATATATATATATATATATATATATATATATATATATATATATATATATATATATATATGTATATATATATATATATATATATATATATGTGTATATATATATATATATATATATATATATATGTGTATATATATATATATATATATATATATATATATGTGTATATATATATATATATATATATATATATATGTGTGTGTATATATATATATATATATATGTGTGTGTGTGTATATATATATATATATATATATATATATATATATATATATGTGTGTGTGTGTGTGTGTGTGTGTGTGTGTATATGTATATACGTGTGTGTATATGTATATATGTGTGTGTATATATATATATATATATATATATATATATATATATATATATATATATATATATATATATATATATATATATATATATATATATATGTGTGTGTGTGTGTGTGTGTATGCTTTATACACATCTGCTATTCCTGTACTGACACACACAGCACCATCACACTACATCTCATATACATATTACCATGCACTTTAAGCTTCCCCTGGCAGACTGACTTTACTCACCCTGCTGTCTGGCAGCCATTGCTCACAGTACGGCCCCTTAATACCTGGATATCCCTGAGGTACAAAATAAGCTGAGTGAGATCAGAGGGTGCTGATAACAGGTGCAACCCCCTGATAAAATCCAGCCTCAGGAACAATGCAACAGATTGGCGTGACAGAGCCTGAGGGAAGTCACAGAGAGATGCACAAACACATAGAGTTCCCAGGCACTACTAGCTGTTACTATTGTGAGATCTGCTATTCCTTTCCTACTGCCCCGCACTGCCTTGTTACACCCCAACACCCTGCTGCCCCTCACTGCCTTGTTATGTCCTCTCTATACACCCCAACACCCTGCTGCCCCTCACTGCCTTGTTATGTCCTCTCTATACACCCAAACACCCTGCTGCCCCTCACTGCCTTATGTCCTCTCTATACACCCCAACACCCTGCTGCCCTTACTGCCTTGTTATGTCCTCTCTATACACCCCAACACCCTGCTGCCCCTCACTGCCTTGTTATGTCCTCTCTATACACCCCAACACCCTGCTGCCCCTCACTGCCTTGTTATGTCCTCTCTATACACCCCAACACCCTGCTGCCCCTCACTGCCTTGTTATGTCCTCTCTATACACCCCAACACCCTGCTGCGCCTCACTGCCTTGTTATGTCCTCTCTATACACCTCAACACCCTGCTGCCCCTCACTGCCTTGTTATGTCCTCTCTATACACCCCAACACCCTGCTGACCCTCACTGCCTTGTTATGTCCTTTCTTTACACCCAAACACTCTGCTGCCCCCACTACCTTGTTATACCTCCCTATACACACCCTGATACCTTCTGTCCCCTCACTGCTTTGTTATAGCCTCTCTATACACACCCTGACACCCTGCTGCCCCTCACTGCCTTGTTATGTCCTCTCTATACACCCAAACACCCTGCTGCCCCTCACTTCCTTATGTCCTCTCTGTACACCCCAACACCCTGCTGCCCCTCACTGCCTTGTTAAGTCCTCTGTATACACCTAAACACCCTGCTGCCCCTCACTGTCTTGTTATGCCCTCTCTATACACCTAAACACCCTGCTGCCCCTCACTGCCTTGTTAAGTCCTCTCTATACACCTAAACACCCTGCTGCTCTTCACTGCCTTGTTATGTCCTCTCTATACATATCCTGATACCCTTCATCCCCTCACTGCTTTGTTATACCCTCCCTATACACACCCTGATACCCTTCATCCCCTCACTGCTTTGTTATACCCTCCTTATACACATCCTGACAGTCTGCTGCCCCTCACTGCCTTATGTCCTCTCTATACACCCCAACACCCTGCTGCCCCTCACTGCCTTGTTATGTCATCTCTATACACCCTAATACCCTGCTGCCCCTCACTGCCTTGTTATGTCCTCTCTATACACCATGTGATGGACACCGGCTACCCCAACTGGGTAGCTCCGCCAAGAAGGTCCTTCCCATCCCTGGAACTTGTAGCTATAGAGTGGAGGAAAGTGACCATTGCCGGAACACACCCAAATAACCAGACAGAACCAGTATTCAGGTGGAACATGAACATACTTTATTGTGAAAACACACACTCTTATATACACCCAGCTTATCTTGATAAGGGTCTTATCAGACCCCCAGATCTCCTGCCATTCACGCCCCTCCAGACAGGCTGGTGCCCCCCATAATGTCCATAGTCTCATAAAGTCCCAGTGATAAAGAGGTGGTGGTATTGGGGTGATCCCAGGGGAGCAGCGGCACTTACAGGGTGTTGTTGGAAAACCCACAGCCCACAGGTGCCACAGTCCAAAAAACTACATGATCCATCGCTGGGGGCTGGAGCGGCAGCTGATCAAACGTACAGCAGGTAAGCCAGGGGTAGTAGGGTTGTAGAGGGGGGTCTGAAACCCCAAGTTCCAAAGGGAGCTCCCTTCCGTCAATCATCCTACCTCTTGCCCTCCCTAGGGTTACCAATCCCCAAAAGAGTGGAGCTCTGGGGCAAAGGACTGCTGGAGCGACCTGGGGTAAGGGTTATCAGGGGTGGGGCGGGTGGCCGGCCGGTAGTTCCAGGAGTCTGGCCAGCCGGAAAGGGGTTAGGCAGTCAGCAATCAGCTCTTCCATGAGGAGGTGCAAATAGTAAAACAAGAGATAGGAAGAGTTTGGGAGATCCCATAAGCCATGAAAAGGCCAAAACTGGTATAAAAAGGAATGAGCCAGGTAGTGGGGGGGGGGGTGTAGAGGTAGCCTTGGCCGCATGGTATCCATGACAGTGCTCCCCCCTGAAAAGTCTGGCAGACCCGGCTAGATCCACACATGGGTCGGCCTGGGGATGTCCAGGGAGCTTTTTAAGGGCCCACACCAGGGACAGGCACTCTTTCTCTACCGCCACATAGCCTACTTCTCTGGGCAATTGCTTCCTACTGATATAGGCTACGGGGTGCTCATGGCCCTCCTCATCCACCTGGCTCAGCACTGCTCTCAACCTGAACATGGAGGCATCTGTATGGACACAAACGTTTGGATGGGTTAGGAGTGGACAGGATAGGGGCAGAAGTTAGAGCTGTTTTGAAGCTTTGGAAGGTGGCCTCACACTCAGGAGACTACAGGAACTGTCGGGGCAAATGTTTGCGGGCCAGGTCTGTCAGGGGTTTGGCCAGGGCACTTTAGTTGGGGACAAACTTGCGGTAGTACCCTGCGGTCCCTAGGGAAACTAAGACCTGAGTCTTGGTTTTGGGGTTGGCAAGTTCGCGGCTGCTGCTTCCTGCAGCCTATTGGGTGCCCAAGATACTGGACCTCCGAGCGCCCTACCATACATTTGTCTGGCTTAAGTGTCAGACCTTCAGCCTTGATCCGGTCCTGAATGATGCCTAGATGGACCAAATGGTCTTCCCAGGTATTGCTGTAGACCGCAATGTCGTGCAGGTATGCGCAGGCATATTCCTGGAGGCCATCAACCATCTTCTGGAAGGTCGCCAGAGCATTCTTCATCCTAAACGGCATGACCTTAAACTGGTATAGGCCAAATAGGGTGATGAATGCCGACTTCGGAATGGATTCTGGGTCTGGGGGATTTGCCTGTACCCTTTGCAGAGGTCTAGGGTGGTCAGGAATTTGCTGCAGGCGATGCGGTCTAGTCGGTCTTCTACCCAGGGCATAGTGTAGGCATTGGTTGTGGTTCTGTCATTGAGCCTACGGTAGTTTATGCAGAACCGGGTGGTCCCGTCTTGTTTGGGTACTTGTACCACCGGGGATGCCCAGGGACTGTTGGACAGCTCAATAATGCCTGTGGCATCTTCATGAGCTTGCTGTGCATATTGTCTCTAACTGAATCGGGTACCCGGTATGCTGGCTGCCATAGGGGTGCCTGTCCCGGGGTCTCAACTCAGTGCACCCCTACTTTGGTATACCCAGGGTTAGTGGAAAACATGTCTCGCTGGCTCTCTAGCCTCTCGTCTAGCTTTATGTCACCTACGCCTGTGGGCACCATATTCTGCCTGGGTAGCTACGGCATGGGGAGACTTTCTGAGTCCTCCATAGCCGGAGCACATATGGCGGCTACTTCCTCTGGCCTCTCCTGGTATGCCTTCAGCATGATCACATGAAAGGTCATGCGGACCCGGACATCTGAGCATTTGGCTACCAGAAAGGTTGTGTCACACAGCTGCTCTACTACTTGATAGGGTCCTTACCAGGAAGCCTGTAGCTTGTCCGTCTTGACAGGCTTCAGGACCAGGACCTTCTGCCCTACATCTAGGGTCCGGTTACAAGCATTCCTGTAGTACTACCGCTTCTGCCTACCTTGGGCGACCTGAAGGTTCTCTCTCACCCTCTCTGCGAGGTCTTTCAGTCGATCCCTGAACTCCAGGATGTACCCCACAATGGAGCACCCTTCCTCTCCCACTGATCATTCCAGTAGGTTCTAAGAAGGTCTAGGGGCCCCTCACCCTCTGGCCATACACTAATTCAAAGGGGGAGAACCCAGTAGATTTCTGGGGCACCTCTCAGTATGCGAACAGGAGGTGCGGAAGGTATATCTCCCAGTATTTGTGAGAGGTCGAGAACATCCTAAGCAGCTGCTTCAGGGTCCCGTTGAACCTCTTGCACAACCCATTAGTCTGGGGGTGTTCATCAGTGAACTGGGTTCCTTGGTCTGAGATCACCTCCTGGGGGAAACCCACCCTGGCAAATATCCGGAGCAGCGCATCAGCCACTGTTTCGACCTGGATATTGGACAGGGGTATTGCCTCCGGGTATTGGGTGGCATAGTCCTACTACTATCAGTAAATACTTTTTCCCGGAGGGGCTGGGACGGGGCAAGGGACCAACAATGTCTACAGCTACTCTGCTAAAGGGTTCGTCAATGATGGGAAGGGGTGCAGGGAGGCTTTGGAGTGGTCCCCTGTCTTGCCTACTCTCTGGCAAACATCAAAGGTCTGGCAGTACTGCCTAACATCCCCTATAACCCCCTGCCAGAAGAAGGTCTGAGTCAGTCGGTGGCAGGTCCTAGTGATTCCTAGATGACCTGCCAGGGGAAAGTCATGCCCTATGCGCAGCAGGTCGTACCAATACTTTTGTGGTACTACCAGCTGGAGCTTGGGCATCTGCCTGCTTGCTTCACCCCGCTTGATAACCCTGTATAAGGGCCCTCCCTCCCATTCAAACTGGTCTCCTCCTAGGCACCCTGGGTCAGTCCCTAAATGGGCACGGTAGGGAGCTAAGGTTGGGTCTCTCAATGTCTCCCGGGCGAATTCAGTGGGGGAAGCCCAGGAGAGGTGGTCGGGGTAGGAGTCGGGACATAGTGGCTTACCTGGGTCCCCAGATCGTGTGCCGCGGCCTGCCGTCCGGCTTGCTGGTGGGTGGTAACTAGGCAAGAATCTGTGGGACTGTCCCATACAAAGGAGGAAGCAAGGTGCCCCAGGTCATTTCCCAGCAGGACCTCGGCAGTTAAATGGTTCATGACCCCTACTTTCACAGCATGGGACCGGCAACCTAATCCTGGTGAACCTGTGCTGTAGGGATCTGGATCACATTACCCCCAGCCACATGAACTGTAAGGGACTTCCGTGTCCAGTCTGAAGTAGAGACCATGTGTGGCTGGGCAAGGGTAACAGTTGCCCCGCCGTCTCGTAGTCCCTGTGCCTGCCGGCTGTTGATCCAGACGACCCGGTGGTGGTCCAGGCGGTTGTTGCCTGTCGCTGCTTGTACAGGGTCCACCTCATGCAGGACTCTGACGTCTTCTTCTGCCCAATTGGCATAGTCAGCTGGGCCCTCTGAGTCTAAACAGTGGGTGGCGGCCCTGTAGCCCCCAGCAGGGGCTCTAGTCCATTGAGCCAGGGGGGATTCCTTGCTCTTTCCCCTGCCAGACAGTGGGCTCTGAGATAACCCGTCTGTTTACATCCGTAGCACCTCCGGGGTGAACAGGGCCTTGAGGGTCAGAGAGGGTGCCTGCTGGGTCTGGGGGTACCGGGGAGTCACCGGTGGGCGTGCGGAGGCTAGGGTGGTCCCATAGAGGTCCAGTCGCCACTGGATTTCCCTCTGGATTTTGGACATGGCTGTCCACCTGCTTGATGTCTCTCTTGGCGGGTCACTGCTCCGACTGTTGCCGGGCTCACTAGCCGGCTCGCTGGCTCAATCGCTTTCCATTAGCTCAGCGATGATTGCTGCATTTGACTTCATGCCGGCGTCTTGCCCAGGAGCTTCCAACAGGTCTTTGATCGTACTCTTCCTGAGCTAAGAGTACTGCTGCTCCATCTGAATAGAGCTTTAGTTGGTGGTTTGGATGTTCCAGGTAGATGGAAGCATCTCACCGCTGCCAACCAGTTAGGATGGACACCGGCTACCCCCGACTGGGTAGCTCCGCCAAGAGGGTCCTTCCTGTCCCTGGAACTTGTAGCTATAAATCAGAGGAAAGTGATTATATCCGGAAACCACCCAAATAACCAGACAGAACCAGTATTCAGGTGGAACATAAACATACTTTATTGTGAGAACACACACTCTTATATACACCCAGCTCATCTTGATAAGGGTCTTATCAGACCCCCAGATCTCCCACCATTCCCACCCCTCCAGACAGACTGGCACCCCCATAGTGTCCATAGTCTCATAGAGTCCCAGTGATAAAGAGGTGATGGTTTCGGGGGTGATCCTGGGGGAGCAGTGGCAATTCCAGGGTGTGTGTTATGGTTACCCTTAGTCTCGCTGAGAGATGGACCGCTTAGTAGCCTGGATCCCTATTGCTGAAGAGGGGAGAAGCTGCTTTCCATAGTATTCTATATGAGTCTCGCAAATGTAGAATAATCCCCCTTAGCTGTAGTACAGCTAGGATACCCTTCTGCCCACAAAAACGAGTCAACGCTGCGATTGAGGGTCAACCAAGAACTCAGGACTGGGATGCCCAGCCTGCTTTTTATTGAGGTTACATGCACACAGGGCACTCCCAGGGGGGGAAGCATAAAATCCCCCATCACACATTTAGATAGAGAGACAATGTCCTTTGACAGGCCACAATAGGATTACAGTACTTCAGATAACAAGTTACACATAAGAAAACAATGCAGTCCATCTATCAATTAGCAGTCTGACTCCGGAGGTGATTAGACAATGGGAATGTTTATCACTAAACTTAATTAGAGCTGAGGCCAGCAAACTTGTATTTAGAAAATAATTTCTAAAAGCTGATCAAAGTTAACTCTTTATGAAATGATACTTGTTACGGTTTTCTTGGAGCCCTTCTTAGGCGATGGCTTGGCTGGTTCAGGCATTGCTGCTGGGAAATAAGCTCTTCACAACAAAATAACTAATGCTTCTGTAACAGTGCTCCCTTTCTGTGGAACACTCTGGCAGACACAGTCTGACCCCTTTTCGGGGCAGACTAAGGCTGTCCAGACCGCTGGTTATGCGGGGCTGAGGTCGGTTTGTCTGGACAACCCGTCGGCGTTGCCATTCTGTTTCCCAGGTCTGTAAGTAATGGTGAAATTGAAGGGTTGCAACGATAAACTCCAACGTAATAGCCTGCCGTTATCTCCAGAGACCCGGTTCAGCCACACCAACGGGTTATGGTCGGTGACCAGAGTGAACTCCTGCCCATATAAATAGGGAGTCAATTTCTTTAATGCCCACACCAAAGCCAAACACTCCTTTTCGACCGCTGCATAGCTGACTTCACGGGGCAGGAGCTTCCGGCTGATGTAGGCAACTGGATGCTCCCCTCCATCTTCGCCTACTTGGCTGAGGACGGCTCCCAGCCCGAACATGGAAGCATCTGTATGGACGATAAAACGTTTGTTAAGGGCTGGGGCCGCCAAGACAGGAGCGTTAATTAGAGCATTTTTTAGAGCCTGGAAAGCCGTTTCACAGTGGGGAGACCACAGGACCTGTCGAGGTAAGTTCTTCTTGGTCAAGTCAGTCAGGGGTTTGGCAAGTGTGCTGTAGTCTGGTACGAACCGTCTATAGTACCCTGCCATGCCCAGGAAGGCTAGGACCTGAGTCTTAGTGATGGGGGTGGGCCAATTGGCGACAGCTTCTATCTTGGCCGGCTCTGGTCGCTGCTTTCCACACCCCACCTGGTGACCCAGGTACTGTACCTCGGCCATCCCAAAGTGACATTTTTCTGGCTTCAGAGTCAGGCCAGCAGCCCGGATCTGATCCAGAACCATTCCTACGTGAGCTAAGTGGTCCTCCCAGGACTCACTGTGGATCGCTATGTCGTCCAGGTAGGCGCAAGCAAAACTCTGGAAGCCATCCAGGAGCCTATCCACCAAGCGCTGGAATGTAGCTGGGGCATTCTTCATCCCAAACGGCATTACCCTAAACTGATATAAGCCGAATGGGGTGACGAATGCCGACTTGGGGATAGCCTCCGGGGCCAGGGGAATCTGCCAGTAACCTTTGCAGAGGTCAATAGTGGTCAGGTAATTTCCCCTGGCTATACGATCGAGTAGCTCGTCTACCCTGGGCATAGGGTAAGCGTCCGTCACGGTTTTTTTCATTGAGCCTCCGATAGTCTACGCAGAACCGGGTGGTCCCATCTTTCTTGGGCACCAAGACAACTGGGGAGGCCCAGGGACTATCGGAGGGCTCAATTACCCTGAGTTGGAGCATCTCATCGATCTCCTTCTTCATTCCTGTCCTAACTGCTTCGGGGATTCGGTACGGAGCCTGGCGCAAGGGAGCTTGTCCCGGAGTATCTACCTGGTGGGTGGTTAAAGTAGTGTACCCTGGCTTCGGGGAGAAGGTGAGGTGTTTGGACTGTAGGAGTTGGTTGAGCTGCTCCCTTTCAGTGGGGCTAAGTCGGTCTCCTATCTGAACCTGAGCCACTATACCTGTGGGGAGACTCTTTTCTAATAGGTCTGGAATGGGTAGACTGTCGGGGTCTTCCTGAGGGGAACAACATACGGCCGTCACGTTCTCTGGTCGCTCAAAATATTCCTTGAGCATGTTTACATGGAATGTCTTTCTAAGATTGTTGTCGTGGCAGCTAGCTATCACATAAGTGGTGTCTCCCCTTTTCTCTACGATCTGGTAGGGGCCTTGCCAGGACGCCTGCAATTTGTCTGTCTTCACCGGCTTAAGTACTAACACCTTTTGTCCTATGGTGAAGATTCTCTTTCGGGCCCCCCGATCGTACCATACTTTCTGTCTTCTCTGGGCCGACTGGAGATTAGCCCGCACGGATTTGGCTAATTGCTCCATTCGGTCCCTGAGTTCCAGCACGTATGGCACAATGGGGACACCGTCAGTCTCCATCTCTCCCTCCCAGTGCTCCCGGATCAGGTTTATAGGTCCCCGTAGCTTTCTTCCGTAGAGCAACTCGAAGGGAGAGAACCCTGTCGTTTCCTGGGGCACCTCCCGATAAGCAAATAGGAGGTGCGGCAGGAAGCGTTCCCAGTCTCGGTATTCCTGAGTGAACGTCTTGAGCATTTGCTTGAGGGTCCCATTGAATCTCTCACACAGCCCGTTCGTCTGGGGGTGGTATGGGGAGCTCAGGAGGGACTTAATTTTGCAAACCTGCCAGAGTTGTTGGGTCAATTCAGCCGTAAATTGGGCGCCTCGGTCGGATAGGATTTCTTTTGGAAATCCTACCCGGGAGAACACCTGTACTAGTGCATTCGCTACCGTATCCGCTTGTATGTTGGATAGGGCGACAGCCTCTGGGTACCTGGTAGCATAGTCCACTACGGTAAGAATGTAGCGCTTACCGGAGGGACTAGGGGTAGCCAGTGGTCCCACTAGGTCAATAGCAACCCGGCTGAAGGGTTCCTCTACAATGGGCATATTTACTAGATGGGCTTTAGGGTGATCGCCTCGCCTTCCTACTCGTTGACACACATCGCAGGTGTTACAGTAAGTTCTAACGTCAGCGTGTACCCCTGGCCAAAAGAACGTGTGAGTAATGCGGTGTAGGGTACGGGTTACGGCTAGGTGGCCTGCTAAGGGGATGTCATGGCCTATCTTGAGGATTTCTTGACGGTATTTGTGGGGCACTACCAGCTGTCGCCTACGCTGTCCCCTTTTCTCTGTCCAGCGGTATAGTTTCCCTTTTTCCCATAAGAATGTTTCGTTATCTGCCCCGCCCCCTCCGGTCTCTGCTCGTTCCCGGTACTTTTGTAAGGTCGGGTCAGTCTTAGACTCTGTCTCGAAAGCATCTGGGGTGTCCCAGGGTATGGGGCCTAACATGTCAGGCAAGGTCGGGGTAGGTCTTACCTATGTCTCCCGCACTGGTGAGAGCTCTCGCTCCGTCCGGGCTTGGGCCCGTGTAGTCACTGGGTCCGCCTCGTTGTTGCATACTGGAGCATAGGCAGAAGTCATGGGGCCCAAATCGTTGCCCAGTAGTACTTCGGCAGGTAAATTATCCATTATGCCCACGTTCACAGCCCCCTTTCCCGCTCCCCAATCAAGATGCACTTTAGCTGTTGGAATTTTGTACACATCCCCCCCCGCCACTCTAACGGCCACAGTCTGTCCGGATCGCTTGTGCTCCGGCACCAAATGACTCTGTACCAGCGTGATAGTAGCCCCTGTGTCTCTCAATCCCTCGGTAGATCGCCCCTCGAGCCATACCTTCTGCCGATGGTGCTGGCGGTTATCTGAGGCAGCATATACAGGGTCCGCCTCGTGAAGCGGCCCCAAATATTCCTCCATAGGGGCCTCTTGGTTAACACAGAGGGCCCGGGCCGGACGATATGACCCAGAGGGGTAATTGTAATTCCTGGGTGTCTGGTGCATATTAAGGGGGCAGCTAGCCATGAAATGCCCTGGTTGCTTGCATCGGTGGCAAGTCGGTCTGGGACGCTCAGAGCAGTTATTGGGTGGTCCTGAGTGTCGGGCGGGCCCTGTGGGCACCGGGGCTCGGAATTCAGCACGAGGGGGTGCACGGTAAACCTCTCTGGGTTCGACCCGTGCTGGAGCTCGGTAGTTCGTGGGTTCGTGAAGACGGGAGTCATAATGTTCATCGGCCAATTTGGCTGCTTCTTCTAAGGTAGAAGGCCGCCTGTCTCGCAGCCATTCCTTCCCTTGCTGTTCCATGCCATTATAAAAATGTTCTAAGAGAAACAATTGTAAAATTTCCTCACCAGTCACCGCTTTACTTCCGCTCATCCAGTGATTTGCCGCTCTCCGCATTCGGTGCGCCCATTCCATATGGGTATCGTTAGGCTTCTTTTTCGTGCCCCGAAACTGTCGGCGATACGTGTCCGGAGTTACCGCGTACCGTCGCAACAGTGTATCCTTAACTAGCTCATACTGTGTCACTTCCTCAGCACCCAGAGTACGAAAGGCTTCCAGGGCTCGCCCGGATAGTTTCCCAGACAATATCGTGGGCCACTCTCTGTTGGGAATCTGGTGCAGGGCACATTGCCTTTCGAAGTCCGCCAAATATTCATCAATCCCTGTCTCGCTCTCTAGGAAGGGTCGAAATGCCGCATAGGGTATCTTGGGCCTCCCAGCATTTTCGACAGGGATGATTACCTGCGGGGTTTCAGCATTGCGGTGTGCGTTCGCTAGGTTGAGTTCGTGGGCTCGAGTCTTTCGTATATCCTCATCCGCTTCCGCCATCAACTGCTGTACCAATTCCATGGAGGGGTTCGGCCCGTACAGTGAGAGCCTCTCCCGAACAATCCTGTTTTTTTCGTCACTAATCGTGGTCGGTGTTTCCGCCATTGTGAAGCTCTGATCCAGTTCGGTCAATTCTGCGATCAGCTCTCTCCTCGGCCGGTTGCTGGAGTACCCCCCTCTGCTTTCAAGTAAATCCTTTAGGGTTGTACGCTTCAATTTTTCGTAAGCGCTCTCCATCCGTTCTGTACCTCTCCTAGGAAATCCAGGAAAATCCCACCGCTGCCGCCAAGTCTCGCTGAGAGATGGACCGCTTAGTAGCCTGGATCCCTATTGCTGAAGAGGGGAGAAGCTGCTTTCCATAGTATTCTATATGAGTCTCGCAAATGTAGAATAATCCCCCTTAGCTGTAGTACAGCTAGGATACCCTTCTGCCCACAAAAACGAGTCAACGCTGTGATTGAGGGTCAACCAAGAACTCAGGACTGGGATGCCCAGCCTGCTTTTTATTGAGGTTACATGCACACAGGGCACTCCCAGGGGGGGAAGCATAAAATCCCCCATCACACATTTAGATAGAGAGACAATGTCCTTTGACAGGCCACAATAGGATTACAGTACTTCAGATAACAAGTTACACATAAGAAAACAATGCAGTCCATCTTATCAATTAGCAGTCTGACTCCGGAGGTGATTAGACAATGGGAATGTTTATCACTAAACTTAATTAGAGCTGAGGCCAGCAAACTTGTATTTAGAAAATAGTTTCTAAAAGCTGATCAAAGTTAACTCTTTATGAAATGATACTTGTCACGGTTTTCTTGGAGCCCTTCTTAGGTGCTGGCTTGGCTGGTTCAGGCATTGCTGCTGGGAAATAAGCTCTTCACAACAAAATAACTAATGCTTCTGTAACAGTGTGGTTGGAAAGCCCACGGCCCCAAGATGCCACAGTCCAGAAAGTTTCATGATCCATTGCTATAGGCTAGATCGGCAGCTAAACATACACCGGTTAAGCCAGGGGGCAGTAGGGTTGTAGAGGGGGGTCTAAAACCCCAAGTTCCCAAGGGAGCTCCCTTCCGGCAATCACCACACCTCTTGCCCTCCCTAGGTGGTACAAATCCCCAAAAGAGCGGAGCTCTGGGGAAAAGGGTCGCTGGAGCGACCTGGGGTAAGCTATAGCGGGTATCCAGGGTGGGGCGGGCGGCCGGCCAGTAGTTCCACAAGCCCAACCAGCCGGAAAGGGGTTAGGCAGTCAGCAATCAGCTCTTCATTAAGAAGGTGCAAATAGTAAAACAAGAGACAGGAAGAGTTTGGAAGATACCGTAAGCCCTGAAAAGGCCAAAACTGGTGTAAAAAGGAGTGAGCCAGGTATTAGAGTGGGGGGAGACTTGGCAGCCTGATATCCGTGACACACCCCAACACCCTGCTGCCCCTCACTTTCTTGTTAAGACCTCTCTATACACCCAAACCACCCTGCTGCCCCTCACTGCCTTGTTATACCCTCCCTTTACACACCCTGATACCCTCTGTCCCCTCACTGCTTTGTTATACCCTCCCTGTACACAATCTGATACCCTGTGTTCCCTCACTGCTTTGTTATACCATCCCTATACACACCTGATACCATGCTGCCCCTCACTGTCTTGTTAAGACCTCTCTATACACCCAAACACCCTGCTGCCTCTTACTGCATTGTTATACCCCAATACCCTGCTGCCCCTCACTGCCTTATGTCCTTTCTATAGCAAAGAAGGTACAAGAAGCGCAAGCAAGCTTGAGTAATTTATTACATACATGTATTAAAAATAAACATAGTAACTTACACTTCAGTAAGCAGATACGATTCCCAAATAAAATCAAAGGCAGCAGCAGTCTGAGTCCTAATGAAACAGGCAGAAATTTGTCCAGATTTGGCAGTAGACCGCCGAACACAAAGCCGGCGTCTGACGTCACTGTAAGATAAAGGATCCGGAGCGTCCCCTTTAGGCCTCAACCTCTCAGCTGCAATTACTGTCAATGAAGGCGAGCCACCCTTCACGATATCCCTACGCGTTTCTTCCGGAACCCGGCCAGACTTCTTCAAGGGTAAAGTTTGCAAAAAGTTCAAGTGCGGTAGTTCAGGAGGATATTACGTTGCTAATTTATACAAAAGGGAAGAGTGCCCTCTATTGATAAATTATTTACAAAACACCATATTCCCTGATTGAACGGACAGAATTATAATAAGAAAGCACCTATAAAATCTCTAGAATAACACATAATGCATAAAAAACATAATACATAGAAAAAATACAAACAATTGTACACCCTGTCTGAACATATAAAAATAATCAAGACAGAATTATAACAGAATTATGGAAGTACAATAATAATCATGTAAACTTCAATATACACATGAATATACGCTCCAATAACAGAATTGGATATCCATAAACAAATAAATAAATAGAAAAAGTTAATATACGGACAAAAGTTAATACAATAAATAGAAATATCAGCATTAAAATTCCATCTAAAAAATATATGAACTAGGCAAATAAATCTAAAAACACTAAAAAGTGTATGAATCTAATCTTAAGAAAGGGGCAGAAATTGTCAATCAAAACAACATTCTATAATATAAAAACTATCACAAGCAAATGCTAGATACAAACACACACACATCCATACCATACAACAAATAAACACACAATGATTCAAACCAAATCCCCAATCAAATCCCAATGATAACATCCATAGGAGTGCGCCATCAAAACAATATAAAGAGTCTATAGAATAAAACTATCATATATATATTGAAATTTCATCAATAATTAATTAGATAAAGTACTCCACAAAAAAGCACTTAAAAATTAATAAAAACTTGAGGGGTGAACAAAAACTCAGATAATATGACTCATAGTATCAGTCAACATATTGGAGGACACAAGTAAAAAAACACACATATACCCAAATCAACACACATATCAACCTCAACCAATGTCACACGTCCCAAAACAGATACCTCAATAAAAATTACATATGAGCAGCAAGGTCCAAGTCAACATTAAGACCTCTAGGTTGCAAACTACCTATTTTGTAGATCCAATAGGTCTCCTGCTGTCTCAAAGTAAGGAGCCTATTGTGATTATTCGGGGGATCCAATCAATCACCTTTACTTTTAGGGAAGAGGAATTACAATTGTGCATTTCAGAAAAATGGATGGGGATACTGTGTTTAACGGCTCTTTCTTTCTTGGCTATTTTAATATTATATATATGCTCATTAGTTCTAGTTCTTATCTTCCTTTTTGTACGTCCTACATAGAGAAGACCACATCCACAATTAATTAGATAAATCACATACGTGGAATCACAGGTAGACCTAAAATTAATATTAAACCTCTGAGTTCCATCCCAGTTGGTGAAAGTAGGGGAATTGTCAACATGACTACACATATTACATATTGTTTTCATACACCTAAAGGTTCCTTTTTTAACACTTAACCAATTGCGTGTGTTGTCCACGGATACTGCTGGATCCCTAAGCTTACTAGGAGCCAATACATTTTTCAAATTTCTTCCTTTTTTGAAAATGACTTGAGGTTTGTCTGCCAACAAATTACCAAGAATAGGGTAAGTTTTTAAAATGACCCAGTGTTTCCTCAAGACACATTGTATAGTGTTAGCACCTTCGTTGTATCTTGTGATAAACTTTGGTGTGTCAATGGTGAAGTTATCCCTTGCCTTGACAGTATTTGTCTTATTAAGTAAATCATATCTATTCATTTTTAAGCCTTTATCTTTGGCCGCCACTAAAAGTTCTTTTTTATAACCCTTATCAGAAAATTTCTTATCTAAAATAGCTGCCTCAGAAATAAAATTAGGAGTGTGAGTGCAATTCTTTCGCATACGAAGATATTGGCCATATGGGACATTAGAGATCCAACTCTTTTTGTGGCCACTTGTAGCTTCTATATAGCTGTTTTTCTCAGTTGGTTTTCTATAGTTGGTAATGGCTATCTGATTGCTGTCATCCACATATAGGAGAAGATCTAAAAACTCCATCTTGATATTTGACATATTTGCAGTGAATACGAGATTATAGCTATTGTTGTTCATGAAATTAATAAATTTATCAACATCTGATTTGTCACCCTTCCATAAAATTATGATATCATCGATATATCGATGAAATTTAATGATATTTTCATGAAACGGATTGTTGTACCATATATGCTTTATGTTCAAAACTATTGACGTATAAATTAGCATACGAGGGCGCAAAGGTGGTCCCCATTGCGGTCACTTTAATCTGTTTATAGAATTTTTTCTCAAAAAGGAAATAATTATGCTCAAGGATAAATGAAATGGACTCAATTATAAAATCTGAGTGTTCTCTAGGTATATTCCATCTTGATAATTCAGTGGAGATGGCCATAATACCTTGTCTATGAGGAATGCAGGTATATAAAGAAGTCACATCACATGTGACAAACCAATAATCATCTTTCCATGCAATGCCCTCAAAATTAGTGATGACTTGTGTACTATCCCTCAGGTAGGCCCTAGTTTTCTGTACCATGGGCTGTAGAAAATGATCCACATATTGGGATAAGTGATTACATAGAGAATCTATGCCAGAAACTATGGGCCTACCTGGGGGATTAGAGGAGTCCTTATGGACTTTCGGCAAATGATAAAATCCTGCAACTTTAGGGGATGCTTCAAAAAGAAAGGCATATTCATCATTTGTTAAAACCATCTTATCCTTAGCTTTGCATAAAAGGTTTTTAGATCTCTAACATACCCTGTAGTGGGATCCCTCTCTAGTATTAGATAGGTAGATTTGTCTTCCAATAGGCGGTGGGCTTCCTTTAGATATACTTCTCGATCTTGAATGACAATCCCACCACCCTTGTCCGCATTCCTAATAACAATATTTGTATTGTCCTTGAGACACTTCAAGGACTTGCGTTCAAGGGTGGTGAGATTGTCAGCATGTTTATTCAAAGATTTTTTGGGTTTATTAAAAGCTTTTTCAAGATCATCCATAATTAGTTTCCCAAAGACTGGGATCTGATCCCCTTGGGCCCCTATAGGGTGAAAATTTGATTTATTTTTAAAACAGGAATGAATAATAGATTGTTCTTCTTCATAGATGGATAAATCCATGAGATTAATTTCTGGAGTGACTTCCTCACCTGATGTTTGTGTTAAATCAAAATAATTTCTCTCTAGATCCCTAAGAATTTTTAGGGTATCTAGATCCTTACATTCTAAATATTCTGGGTTATGGTTACCTCTATTACAAGGGTTCTTCAAAAAATAGCGTTTTAAAGTTAATTTACGTAGAAATTTTTGGACATCAATAAAAACTTCAAATTTGTTAGGAGGAGACCTATTGGATCTACAAAATAGGTAGTTTGCAACCTAGAGGTCTTAATGTTGACTTGGACCTTGCTGCTCATATGTAATTTTTATTGAGGTATCTGTTTTGGGACGTGTGACATTGGTTGAGGTTGATATGTGTGTTGATTTGGGTATATGTGTGTTTTTTGTTTTTTTACTTGTGTCCTCCAATATGTTGACTGATACTATGAGTCATATTATCTGAGTTTTTGTTCACCCCTCAAGTTTTTATTAATTTTTATGTGCTTTTTTGTGGAGTACTTTATCTAATTAATTATTGATGAAATTTCAATATATATATATATATGATAGTTTTATTCTATAGACTCTTTATATTGTTTTGATGGCGCACTCCTATGGATGTTATCATTGGGATTTGAGTGGGGATTTGGTTTGAATCATTGTGTGTTTATTTGTTGTATGGTATGGATGTGTATGTTTGTATCTAGCATTTGCTTGTGATAGTTTTTATATTATAGAATGTTGTTTTGATTGACAATTTCTGCCCCTTTCTTAAGATTAGATTCATACACTTTTTAGTGTTTTTAGATTTATTTGCCTAGTTCATATATTTTTTAGATGGAATTTTAATGCTGATATTTCTATTTATTGTATTAACTTTTGTCCGTATATTAACTTTTTCTATTTATTTATTTGTTTATGGATATCCAATTCTGTTATTGGAGCGTATATTCATGTGTATATTGAAGTTTACATGATTATTATTGTACTTCCATAATTCTGTTATAATTCTGTCTTGATTATTTTTATATGTTCAGGCAGGGTGTACAATTGTTTGTATTTTTTCTATGTATTTTTTCTATGTATTATGTTTTTTATGCATTATGTGTTATTCTAGAGATTTTATAGGTGCTTTCTTATTATAATTCTGTCCGTTCAATCAGGGAATATGGTGTTTTGTAAATAATATATCAATAGAGGGCGCTCTTCCCTTTTGTATAAATTAGCAACGCAATATCCTCCTGAACTACCGCACTTGAACTTTTTGCAAACTTTACCCTTGAAGAAGTCCGGCCGGGTTCCGGACGAAACGCGTAGGGATATCGTGAAGGGTGGCTCGCCTTCATTGACAGTAATTGCAGCTGAGAGGTTGAGGCCTAAAGGGGGACGCTCCGGATCCTGTATCTTACAGTGACGTCAGATGCCGGCTTTGTGTTCGGCGGTCCACTGCCAAATCTGGACAAATTTCTGCCTGTTTCATTAGGACTCAGACTGCTGCTGCCTTTGATTTTATTTGGGGATCGTATCTGCTTACTAAAGTGTAAGTTACTATGTTTATTTTTAATACATGTATGTAATAAATTACTCAAGCTTGTTTGCGCTTCTTGTACCTTCTTTGCTCTAGCTCTAACGTGACTCTGGTGATCACAGGAATTATCACCAAAAAGAAGCTGCATCATTCTGGGTACAACCTAGGTTTATCTCAAGATTTGGACATTATCTCCATCATACACGGGACTTTTTATTGGAATCTAGGTTTGCATTGCTTTTGCTAAACTTTTACTAGTTTGATTTGTATGCTATGCTTGTTTATTTTCCTGTATTTTTTATGTGTATCTTTGCACCCTAATCTGTGACATTTATATTTTTTATACATTTTTTTTTTATATATTCCATATACAGAGGGGGGCTCTTTTTTATTTAGAAGATTCTATGATTATTTGATTAGCGCTGATATTTTGTTTTTTGTATGCTCATGTTTATGTCCTTTCTATACACCTAAACACCCTGCTTCCCCTCACTGCCTTGTTATGTCGTCTCTATATACCCAAACACCCTGCTGCCCTCACTGCATTCTTATGCTTTCTCTATACATCCCAACACCCTGCTGCCCCTCACTCTTATGTCCTCTGTATACACCCAAACACCCTGCTGCCCCTCACTGCCTTGTTATATCCTCTCTATACACCCCTACACCCTGATGCCCCTCACTGCCTTGTTATGTCCTCTCTATACACCTTAACACCCTGCTGTCCCTCACTGCCTTATGTCCTCGCTATACACCCCAACACCCTGCTGCCCCTCACTGCCTTATGTCCTTTCTATACACCTAAACACCCTGCTGCCTCACTGCTTTGTTATACCCTCCCTATACACACCCTGATACCCTCTGTCTCCTCACAGCTTTGTTAAACTCCCCGTACACACCCCGTCACCCTGCTGCCCCTCACTGCCTTGTTATGTTCTCTCTGTACACCCCAACACCCTGCTGCCCCTCACTGCCTTTTTATGTCCTCTCTGTACACCCCAACACCCTGCTGCCCTTCACTGCCGTTTTATATGTCCTCTCTGTACACCCCAACACCCTGCTGCCCCTTACTACCTTGTTATGTCCTCTCTTTACATCCCAACACCCTTCTGCCCCTCTCTGCCTTGTTATGTCCTCTTTATACACCTAAACACCCTGCTGCCCCTCACTGCCTTGTTATGTCCTCTCTATACACCCAAGTATCCTGCTGCCCCTCACTGCCTTGTTATGTCCTCTCTATACACCCAAATATCCTGCTGCCCCTCACTGCCTTGTTATGTCCTCTCTTTACACCCCAACACCCTGCTGTCCCTCTCTGCCTTGTTATGTCCTCTCTATACACCTAAACACCCTGCTGCCCCTCACTGCCTTATGTCCTCTCTATACACCCAAATATTCTGCTGCCCCTCACTGCCTTCTTACACCCCAACACCCTGCTGCCCCTCACTGCCTTGTTATGTCCTCCCTATACACCCCAACACCCTGCTGCCTCTTACTGCCTTGTTATACCCCAACACCCTGCTGCCCCTCACTGCCTTGTTATGTCCTCTCTATACACTCCAACATCCTGCTGCCACTCACTGCCTTGTTATGTCCCCTCTATACACCCAAACACCCTGCTGCCTCTCACTGCTTTGTTACACCCCAACACCCTGCTGCCCCTCACTGCCTTGTTATGTCCTCCCTATACACCCCAACACCCTGCTGCCTCTTACTGCCTTGTTATACCCCAACACCCTGCTGCCCCTCACTGCCTTGTTATGTCCTCTCTATACACTCCAACATCCTGCTGCCACTCACTGCCTTGTTATGTCCCCTCTATACACCCAAACACCCTGCTGCCTCTCACTGCTTTGTTATACCCTCCCTATACACACCCTGATACCCTCTGTCCCCTCACTGCTTTGTTAAAATCTCCCTACACACCCTGTCACCCTGCTGCCACTCACTGCCTTGTTATGTCCTCTCTATACACCCCAACATCCTGCTGCCACTCACTGCCTTGTTATGTCCTCTCTATACACCCATACACCCTGCTGCCCCTCACTGCCTTGTTATGTCTTCTCTATACACCCAAACACCCTGCTGCCCTTCACTGCCTTGTTATGTCCTCTCTATACACCCAAATATCCTGCTGCCCCTCACTGCCTTTTTATGTCCTCTCTGTACACCCAAACAACCTACTGCTCCTCACAGCCTTATTATGTCCTCTCTAAACACCCAAACACCCTGCTGCCCTTCACTGCCTTGTTGCACCTCAACACCCTGCTAACCCTCACTGCCTTGTTATGTCCTCCCTATACACCCCAACACCCTGCTGCCTCTTACTGCCTTGTTATACCCCAACACCCTGCTGCCCCTCACTGCCTTGTTATGTCCTCTCTATACACCCCAACATCCTGCTGCCCCTCACTGCCTTGTTATGTCCTCGCTATACACCCCAACATCCTGCTGCCCCTCACTGCCTTGTCATGTCCTCTCCATACACCCAAACACCCTGCTGCCTCTCACTGCTTTGTTATACCCTCCCTATACACACCCTGATACCCTCTGTCCCCTCACTGCTTTGTTAAAATCTCCCTACACACCCTGTCACCCTGCTGCCACTCACTGCCTTGTTATGTCCTCTCTATACACCCCAACATCCTGCTGCCACTCACTGCCTTGTTATGTCCCCTCTATACACCCATACACCCTGCTGCCCCTCACTGCCTTGTTATGTCCTCTCTATACACCCCAACATCCTGCTGCCCCTCACTGCCTTGTTATGTCCTCACTATACACCCCAACATCCTGCTGCCCCTCACTGCCTTGTTATGTCCTCTCTATACACCCAAACACCCTGCTGCCTCTCACTGCTTTGTTATACCCTCCCTATACACACCCTGATACCCTCTGTCCCCTCACTGCTTTGTTAAAATCTCCCTACACACCCTGTCACCCTGCTGCCACTCACTGCCTTGTTATGTCCTCTCTATACACCCCAACATCCTGCTGCCACTCACTGCCTTGTTATGTCCTCTCTATACACCCATACACCCTGCTGCCCCTCACTGCCTTGTTATGTCCTCCATATACACCCAAATATCCTGCTTCCCCTCACTGCCTTTTTATGTCCTCTCTGTACACCCAAACAACCTACTGCGCCTCACAGCCTTATTATGTCCTCTCTAAACACCCAAACACCCTGCTGCCCTTCACTGCCTTGTTGCACCTCAACACCCTGCTAACCCTCACTGCCTTATGTCCTCTCTATACACCCAAATATCCGGCTGCCCCTCACTGCCTTCTTACACCCCAACACCCTGCTGCCCCTCACTGCCTTGTTATGTCCTCCCTATACACCCCAACACCCTGCTGCCTCTTACTGCCTTGTTATACCCCAACACCCTGCTGCCCCTCACTGCCTTATGTCCTCTCTATACACCCCAACATCCTGCTGCCACTCACTGCCTTGTTATGTCCTCTCTATACACCCATACACCCTGCTGCCCCTCACTGCCTTGTTATGTCCTCTCTATACACCCAAACACCCTGCTGCCCTTCACTGCCTTGTTATGTCCTCCATATACACCCAAATATCCTGCTGCCCCTCACTGCCTTGTTATGTCCCCTCTATACACCCAAACACCCTGCTGCCCTCCACTGCCTTGTTGCACCTCAACACCCTGCTAACCCTCACTGCCTTATGTCCTCTCTATACACCCAAATATCCGGCTGCCCCTCACTGCCTTCTTACACCCCAACACCCTGCTGCCCCTCACTGCCTTGTTATGTCCTCCCTATACACCCCAACACCCTGCTGCCTCTTACTGCCTTGTTATACCCCAACACCCTGCTGCCCCTCACTGCCTTATGTCCTCTCTATACACCCCAACATCCTGCTGCCCCTCACTGCCTTGTTATGTCCTCGCTATACACCCCAACATCCTGCTGCCCCTCACTGCCTTGTCATGTCCTCTCTATACACCCAAACACCCTGCTGCCTCTCACTGCTTTGTTATACCCTCCCTATACACACCCTGATACCCTCTGTCCCCTCACTGCTTTGTTAAAATCTCCCTACACACCCTGTCACCCTGCTGCCACTCACTGCCTTGTTATGTCCTCTCTATACACCCCAACATCCTGCTGCCACTCACTGCCTTGTTATGTCCCCTCTATACACCCATACACCCTGCTGCCCCTCACTGCCTTGTTATGTCCTCTCTATACACCCCAACATCCTGCTGCCCCTCACTGCCTTGTTATGTCCTCACTATACACCCCAACATCCTGCTGCCCCTCACTGCCTTGTTATGTCCTCTCTATACACCCAAACACCCTGCTGCCTCTCACTGCTTTGTTATACCCTCCCTATACACACCCTGATACCCTCTGTCCCCTCACTGCTTTGTTAAAATCTCCCTACACACCCTGTCACCCTGCTGCCACTCACTGCCTTGTTATGTCCTCTCTATACACCCCAACATCCTGCTGCCACTCACTGCCTTGTTATGTCCTCTCTATACACCCATACACCCTGCTGCCCCTCACTGCCTTGTTATGTCCTCTCTATACACCCAAACACCCTGCTGCCCTTCACTGCCTTGTTATGTCCTCCATATACACCCAAATATCCTGCTGCCCCTCACTGCCTTTTTATGTCCTCTCTGTACACCCAAACAACCTACTGCGCCTCACAGCCTTATTATGTCCTCTCTAAACACCCAAACACCCTGCTGCCCTTCACTGCCTTGTTGCACCTCAACACCCTGCTAACCCTCACTGCCTTATGTCCTCTCTATACACCCAAATATCCTGCTGCCCCTCACTGCCTTCTTACACCCCAACACCCTGCTGCCCCTCACTGCCTTGTTATGTCCTCCCTATACACCCCAACACCCTGCTGCCTCTTACTGCCTTGTTATACCCCAACACCCTGCTGCCCCTCACTGCCTTGTTATGTCCTCGCTATACACCCCAACATCCTGCTGCCCCTCACTGCCTTGTTATGTCCTCTCTATACACCCCAACATCCTGCTGCCCCTCACTGCCTTGTTATGTCCTCTCTATACACCCAAACACCCTGCTGCCTCTCACTGCTTTGTTATACCCTCCCTATACACACCCTGATACCCTCTGTCCCCTCACTGCTTTGTTAAAATTTCCCTACACACCCTGTCACCCTGCTGCCACTCACTGCCTTGTTATGTCCTCTCTAAACACCCAAACACCCTGCTGCCCCTCACTGCCTTGTTACACCCCAACACCCTGCTGACCCTTGCTGCCTTGTAATGTCCTCTCTATTCACCTAAAACCCTGCTACCCCTCACTGCCATTTTTTGTCCTCTCTTTAAACCCCCACACCCTGCTGCCCTCAGTGCCTTATGTCCTCTTTATACACCCAAACAAGCTGCTGTCCCTCTCTGCCTTGTTATGTCCTTGCTATACACCCAAACACGCTGCTGCTCCTCACTGCCTTATTATGTCCTCTCTATATACCTAAAAACCCTGCTGCCCCTCACTGCCTTGTTCTGTCCTCTCTATACACCCAAATATCCTGCTGCCCCTCACTGCCTTCTTACACCCCAACACCCTGCTGCCCCTCACTGCCTTGTTATGTCCTCTCTATACAGCCCAACACCCTGCTGCCCCTCACTGCCTTGTTATGTCCTCTCTGTACACCCCAACACCCTGCTGCCTCTCAATGCTTTGTTATACCTCCCTATACACACCCTGATACCCTCTGTCCCCTCACTGCTTTGTTAAAATCTCCCTACACACCCTGTCACCCTGCTGCCACTCACTGCCTTGTTATGGCCTCTCTATACACCCAAACACTCTGCTGCCCCTCACTGCCTTATGTCCTCTCTGTACACCCAAACAACCTACTGCCCCTCACAGCCTTATTATGTTCTCTCTCTACACCCAAACACCCTGCTGCCCCTCACTGCCTTGTTATGTCCCCTCTATACACCCATACACCCTGCTGCCCCTCACTGCCTTGTTATGTCCTCTCTATACACCCCAACATCCTGCTGCCCCTCACTGCCTTGTTATGTCCTCACTATACACCCCAACATCCTGCTGCCCCTCACTGCCTTGTTATGTCCTCTCTATACACCCAAACACCCTGCTGCCTCTCACTGCTTTGTTATACCCTCCCTATACACACCCTGATACCCTCTGTCCCCTCACTGCTTTGTTAAAATCTCCCTACACACCCTGTCACCCTGCTGCCACTCACTGCCTTGTTATGTCCTCTCTATACACCCCAACATCCTGCTGCCACTCACTGCCTTGTTATGTCCTCTCTATACACCCATACACCCTGCTGCCCCTCACTGCCTTGTTATGTCCTCTCTATACACCCAAAACCCTGCTGCCCTTCACTGCCTTGTTATGTCCTCCATATACACCCAAATATCCTGCTGCCCCTCACTGCCTTTTTATGTCCTCTCTGTACACCCAAACAACCTACTGCGCCTCACAGCCTTATTATGTCCTCTCTATTATGTCCTCTCACTGCTTTGTTATACCCTCTCTCTACACACCCTGATACCCTCTGTCCCCTCACTGCTTTGTTAAAATCTCCCTACACACCCTGTCACCCTGCTGCCACTCACTGCCTTGTTATGTCCTCTCTATACACCCCAACATCCTGCTGCCACTCACTGCCTTGTTATGTCCTCTCTATACACCCATACACCCTGCTGCCCCTCACTGCCTTGTTATGTCCTCCATATACACCCAAATATCCTGCTTCCCCTCACTGCCTTTTTATGTCCTCTCTGTACACCCAAACAACCTACTGCGCCTCACAGCCTTATTATGTCCTCTCTAAACACCCAAACACCCTGCTGCCCTTCACTGCCTTGTTGCACCTCAACACCCTGCTAACCCTCACTGCCTTATGTCCTCTCTATACACCCAAATATCCTGCTGCCCCTCACTGCCTTCTTACACCCCAACACCCTGCTGCCCCTCACTGCCTTGTTATGTCCTCCCTATACACCCCAACACCCTGCTGCCTCTTACTGCCTTGTTATACCCCAACACCCTGCTGCCCCTCACTGCCTTATGTCCTCTCTATACACCCCAACATCCTGCTGCCCCTCACTGCCTTGTTATGTCCTCGCTATACACCCCAACATCCTGCTGCCCCTCACTGCCTTGTTATGTCCTCTCTATACACCCAAACACCCTGCTGCCTCTCACTGCTTTGTTATACCCTCCCTATACACACCCTGATACCCTCTGTCCCCTCACTGCTTTGTTAAAATTTCCCTACACACCCTGTCACCCTGCTGCCACTCACTGCCTTGTTATGTCCTCTCTAAACACCCAAACACCCTGCTGCCCCTCACTGCCTTGTTACACCCCAACACCCTGCTGACCCTTGCTGCCTTGTAATGTCCTCTCTATTCACCTAAAACCCTGCTACCCCTCACTGCCATTTTTTGTCCTCTCTTTAAACCCCCACACCCTGCTGCCCTCAGTGCCTTATGTCCTCTTTATACACCCAAACAAGCTGCTGTCCCTCTCTGCCTTGTTATGTCCTTGCTATACACCCAAACACGCTGCTGCTCCTCACTGCCTTATTATGTCCTCTCTATATACCTAAAAACCCTGCTGCCCCTCACTGCCTTGTTCTGTCCTCTCTATACACCCAAATATCCTGCTGCCCCTCACTGCCTTCTTACACCCCAACACCCTGCTGCCCCTCACTGCCTTGTTATGTCCTCTCTATACAGCCCAACACCCTGCTGCCCCTCACTGCCTTGTTATGTCCTCTCTGTACACCCCAACACCCTGCTGCCTCTCAATGCTTTGTTATACCTCCCTATACACACCCTGATACCCTCTGTCCCCTCACTGCTTTGTTAAAATCTCCCTACACACCCTGTCACCCTGCTGCCACTCACTGCCTTGTTATGGCCTCTCTATACACCCAAACACTCTGCTGCCCCTCACTGCCTTATGTCCTCTCTGTACACCCAAACAACCTACTGCCCCTCACAGCCTTATTATGTTCTCTCTCTACACCCCAAACACCCTGCTGCCCCTCACTGCCTTGTTATGTCCTCTCTATACACCCCAACACCCTGCTGCCCCTCACTGCCTTGTTACACCCCAACACCCTGCTGACCCTTGCTGCCTTGTTATACCCTACCTATACACACCATGCTGCCCCTCACTGCCATGTTATGTCCTCTTTAAACCCCAACACCCTGCTGCCCTCAGTGCCTTGTTATGTCCTCTTTATTCACCCAAACAAGCTGCTGTCCCTCTCTGCCTTGTTATGTCCTCCCTATACACCCAAAAATCCTGCTGCACTTCACTGCCTTGTTACACCTCAACACCCTGCTACCTCTCACTGCCTTGTTATGTCCTCTCTATACACCCAAATATCCTGCTGCCCCTCACTACCTTTCTATGTCCTCTCTGTACACCCAAACAACCTATTGCTCCTCACTGCCATTTTATGTCCTCTCTTTAAACCCCAACACCCTGCTGCCCTCAGTGCCTTGTTATGTCCTCTTTATACACCCAAACAAGCTGCTGTCCCTCTCTGCCTTGTTATGTCCTCGCTATACACCCAAACACCCTGCTGCTCCTCACTGCCTTGTTACACCTCAACACCCTGCTACCCCTCACAGTCTTATGTCCTCTCTATACTCCCAAATATCCTGCTGCCCCTCACTTACCATCTTGCACCCCAACACCCTGCTGCCCCTCACTGCCTTATGTCCTCCCTATACACCCCCAACACCCTTCTGCCCCTCACTGCCTTGTTATGTCCTCTCTATACACCCCAACACCCTGCTGCCTCTCAATGCTTTGTTATACCTCCCTATACACACCCTGATACCCTCTGTCCCCTCACTGCTTTGTTAAAATCTCCCTACACACCCTGTCACCCTGCTGCCACTCACTGCCTTGTTATGGCCTCTCTATACACCCAAACACCCTGCTGCCCCTCACTGCCTTATGTCCTCTCTGTACACCCAAACAACCTACTGCCCCTCACAGCCTTATTATGTTCTCTCTCTACACCCAAACACCCTGCTGCCCCTCACTGCCTTGTTATGGCCTCTCTATACACCCCAACACCCAGCTGCCCCTCACTGCCTTATGTCCTCTCTGTACACCCAAACAACCTACTGCCCCTCACAGCCTTATTATGTTCTCTCTCTACACCCAAACACCCTGCTGCCCCTCACTGCCTTGTTATGTCCTCTCTATACACCCCAACACCCAGCTGCCCCTCACTGCCTTGTTATACCCCAACACCCTGCTTCCCCTCACTACCTTGTTATGTCCTCTCTATACACCCCAACACCCTGCTGCCCCTCACTGCCTTATGTCCTCGCTATACACCCCAACACCCTGCTGACCCTTGCTGCCTTGTTATACCCTACCTATACACACCCTGCTTCCCCTCACTACCTTGTTATGTCCTCTCTATTCACCTAAACACCCTGCTGCCCCTCACTGCATTGCTATGTCCTCTCTATACACCCAAATATCCTGCTGCCCCTCACTGCCTTGCTATGTCCTCTCTGTACACCCAAACACCGTGCTGCCCCTCACTGGCTTGTTATGTCCTCTCTATACACCCAAACACCCTGCTGCACCTCACTGCCTTCTTATACCCCAACACCCTGCTGCCTCTTACTGCCTTGTTATACCCCAACACCCTGCTGCCCCTCACTGCCTTGTTATGTCCTCTCTGTACACCCCAACACCCTGCTGCCCCTCACTGCCTTGTAATACCCTATTTATACACCCAAACACCCTGCTGCCCCTCACTACCTTATGTCCTCTCTATACAGCCAAACATCCTGCTGCCCCTCACTGCCTTGTTATGTCCTCTCTGTACACCCATACAACCTACTACCCCTTGCTGCCTTGTTATGTCCTCTCTATACACCCAAACACCCTGCTGCCCCTTGCTGCCTTGTTATGTCCTCTCTATACACCCAAACACCCTGCTGCCTCTCACTGCCTTGTTATACCCTCCCTATACACACCCTGATAACCTGCATCCCCTCACTGCTTTGTTATACCCTCCCTATACACACCCTAATACCCTGCTGCCCCTCACTGCCTTGCTATGTCCTCTCTATACACCCAAACACCCTGCTTCCCCTCACTATCTTGTAATGTTCTTTTTGTACCCCCAAACACCCAGCTGTCCCTCACTGCATTATGTTCTCTCTATACACCCCAACACCCTGCTGCCCCTCACTGGCTTGTAATGTCTTCTCTATACATCCAAACACCCTACTGTCTCTCACTGCCTTGTTATACCCTTTGTATACACACCTTGATACCCTCTGTCCCCTCACTGCCTTGTTATGTCCTCTCTAGACACCCAAACACCCTGCTGCCCCTCACTGCCTTATGTCCTCTCTATACACCCAAACACCATGCTGCCCCTCAATGCCTTGTTACACCCCAACACCCTGCTGCCCCTCACTGCCTTGTTATGTCCTCTCTATACACCCAAACACCATGCTGCCCCTCACTGCCTTGTTACACCCCAACACCCTGCTGCCCCTTGCTGCCTTGTTATACCCTACCTATACACATCCTGTCACCCTGCTGCCCCTCACTGCCTTGTTATGTCCTCTCTATACACCCCAACACCCTGCTGCCCCTCGCTGCCTTGTTATGTCCTCTCTGTACACCACAACACCCAGCTGCCCCTAACTGCCTTATATCCTCTATACACTTAAACACCCTGCTGCATCTTACTGCCTTGTTATACCATCCCTATACACACCCTGATACCCTGCTCTCCCTCACTGCTTTGCTATGTCCTCTCTATACACCCGTTGTCTCAGACCTGTTTCTGAGAGTTCCTAATGTCCTTCCTGGTTCCTGATCCCTGGCTTGTTCCTGACTCTGCTGTTTTCCTTGTTCCTGATTCCGGCTCGTCTGACTATACGCTTTGGCTCCTGACTCGGCTCGTCTGACTACCAGCTCTGGTTTTGACTCCTGGCTTGTTTTTTGACTTGTGGACTTTTTATTATTTTTTGCTATTAATAAAGGTGTAATTATTTTTGCACTTCTCGTCCCAGTCTGATTCCTGGCATCCTGACAGTCTTCTCTATACATCCAAACACCCTGCTGCCTCTTACTGCCTTGTTATACCCTTTGTATACACACCATGATACCCTCTGTCCCCTCACTGCTTTGTTATACCCTCCCTATACACACCCTGTCACCCTGCTGCCCCTCACTGCCTTATGTCCTCTCTATACACCCCAACACCCTGCTGCCCCTTGCTGCCTTGTTATACCCTACCTATACACATCCTGTCACCCTGCTGCCCCTCACTGCCTTTGGTATGTCCTCTCTATACAACCAAACACCCTGCTGCCCCTCACTGCCTTGTTACACCACAACACCCTGCTGCCCCTCGCTGCCTTGTTATACCCTGTCGCCCTCACTGCCTTGTTATTTCCTCTCTGTACACCCCAACACCCTACTGCCCCTCACTGCCTTATGTCCTGTCTATACACCCTGCTGCCCCTTTCTGCCTTGTTATGTCCTCTCTATACACCCAAACACCCTGCTGCTCCTAACTGCCATGTTATGTCCTCTATATACACCCAAAAACCCTGCTGCCTCTCACTGCTCTGTTATACCTTCCCTATACACACCCTGTTACCCTGCTGCCCCTCACTGCCTTATCATGTCCTCTTTGTACACCCCAACACCCTGCTGCCTCTCACTGCCTTGTTATACCCTCCTTATTCACACCTTGATACCCTCTGTCCCCTCACTGCTCTATTATACCCTCCCTATACACACCCTGTCACCCTGCTGCCCCTCACTGCCTTGTTATGTCCTTTCTAGACACCCAAACACCCTGCTGCCCCTCACTGCCTTGTTATGTCCTCTCTAGACACCCAAACACCCTGCTTCTCCTCACTGCCTTATCATGTCCTCTTTGTACACCCCAACACCCTGCTGCCCCTCACTGCCTTGCTATGTCCTCTCTATACACCCAAACACCCTGCTGCCCCTCACTGCCTTATGTCCTCTCTATACACCCAAACACCATGCTGCCCCTCACTGCCTTGTTACACCCCAACACCCTGCTGCCCGTTGCTGCCTTGTTATACCCTACCCATACACACCCTGCTGCCCCTTACTACCTTGTTATGTCCTCTCTATACACCCTAACACCCTGCTGCCCCTCGCTGCCTTGTTATGTCCTCTCTATACACCCAAACACCATTCTGCCCCTCACTGCCTTGTTACACCCCAACAACCTGCTGCCTTTTTATACCCTACCTATACAAATCCTGCCACCCTGCTGCCCCACACTGCCTTTGGTATGTCCTCTCTATACAACCAAACACCATGCTGCCCTTCACTGTCTTGTTAAACTCCAACACCCTGCTGCCCCTCGCTGCCTTGTTATACCCTGTCACCCTGCTGCCTCTCACTGCCTTGTTATGTCCTCTCTATACACCCCAACACCCTGCTGCCCCTCACTGACTTGTTATGTCCTGTCTATACACCCACACACCCTGCTGCCCCTCTCTGCCCTATGTCCTGTCTATACACCCAAACACCCTGCTGCCCCTCACTGCCTTGTTATGTCCTCTCTATACACCCAAACACCCTGCTGCCCCTCACTGCCTTGTTATGTCCTCTCTATACACCCAAACACCCTGCTGCCTCTCACTGCCTTGTTATACCCTCCATATACACACGCTGATAACCTGTGTCCCCTCACTGCTTTGTTATACATTCCCTATAAACATCCTGTCACCCTGCTGCCCCTCACTGCCTTGTTACACCCCAACAACCTGCTGCCTTTTTATACCCTACCTATACAAATCCTGCCACCCTGCTGCCCCACACTGCCTTTGGTATGTCCTCTCTATACAACCAAACACCATGCTGCCCTTCACTGTCTTGTTAAACTCCAACACCCTGCTGCCCCTTGCTGCCTTGTTATACCCTGTCACCCTGCTGCCTCTCACTGCCTTGTTATGTCCTCTCTATACACCCCAACACCCTGCTGCCCCTCACTGACTTGTTATGTCCTGTCTATACACCCACACACCCTGCTGCCCCTCTCTGCCCTATGTCCTGTCTATACACCCAAACACCCTGCTGCCCCTCACTGCCTTGTTATGTCCTCTCTATACACCCAAACACCCTGCTGCCCCTCACTGCCTTGTTATGTCCTCTCTATACACCCAAACACCCTGCTGCCTCTCACTGCCTTGTTATACCCTCCATATACACACGCTGATAACCTGTGTCCCCTCACTGCTTTGTTATACATTCCCTATAAACATCCTGTCACCCTGCTGCCCCTCACTGCCTTATGTCCTCTTTATACACCCAAACACCCTGCTGCCCCTCACTGCCTTGTTATGTCCTCTCTGTACACCACAACACCCTGTTGCCCCTCACTGCACACTCACCCCTCACTGCACACCCAAAAACCCTGCTGCCCCTCACTGCCTTGTTATGTCCTCTCTATACACCCAAACACCCTGCTGCCTCTCACTGCCTTGTTATACCCTCCATATACACACGCTGATAACCTGTGTCCCCTCACTGCTTTGTTATACCTTCCCTATAAACATCCTGTCACCCTGCTGCCCCTCACTGCCTTGTTATGTCCTCTTTATACACCCAAACACCCTGCTGCCCCTCACTGCCTTATGTCCTCTCTGTACACCACAACACCCTGTTGCCCCTCACTGCACACTCACCCCTCACTGCACACCCAAAAACCCTGCTGCCCCTCACTGCCTTGTTATACCCTCCATATACACATGCTGATAACCTGTGTCCCCATACTGCTTTTTTATACCCTCCCTATACACACCCTGATACCCTGCTGCCCCTCACTGCCTTGCGATGTCCTCTCTACCTTGTAATGTTTTCTTTATACACTCGGCATTGTTATGTTCTCTGTATACACCCAAACACCCTGCTGCCCCTCACTGATTTATGTCCTCTCTAGACACCCAAACACCCTGCTGCCCCTCACTGCCTTATAATGTCCTCTTTGTACACCCCAACACCCTGCTGCCCCTTACTGCCTTGCTATGTCCTCTCTGTACACCCAAACAATCTGCTGCTCCTCACTGCCTTGTTATGTCCTCTCTATACAACCAAACACCCTGCTGCCCCTCACTGCCTTGTTACACCTTAACACCCTGCTGCCCCTTGCTGCCTTGTTATACCCTACCTATACAAATCCCGTCACCCTGCTCTCCCTCACTGCCTTTGGTATGTCCTCTCTATACAACCAAACACCCTGCTGCCCCTCACTGTCTTGTTACACCTCAACTCCCTGTTGCCCCTCACTGTCTTGTTATGTCCTCTCTGTACCCCCCAACACCCTGCTGCCCCTCACTGCCTTGTTATGTCCTCTCTATACACCCACACACCCTGCTGCCCCTTTCTGCCTTATGTCCTCTCTATACACCCAAACACCCTGCTGCCCCTCACTGCCTTGTTATGTCCTCTTTATACACCCAAACACCCTGCTTCCCCTCACTGCCTTGTTATGTCCTCTCTATACACCCAAACACCCTGCTGCCCTTCACTGCCTTGTTACACCTCAACACCCTGCTACCCCTCACTGCCTTGTTATGTCCTCTCTATACACCCAAATATCCTGCTGCCCCTCACTGCCTTGTTAAACCCTCCCTATACACACCCTGATACCATCTGTCCCCTCACTGCTTTGTTATACTCTTCCTATACACACCCTTATAACCTGCATCCCCTCACTTCTTTGTTATACTCTTCCAATATACACCCTGATAATCTGCGTCCCGACACTGCTTTTATATACCCTCCCTATACACACCCTGATACCCTTCTGCCCCTCACTTCCTTGCTATGTCCTCTCTGTACACCCAAACACCCTGCTGCCCCTCACTACCTTGTAATGTTTTCTTTATACACCCGGCTGCCCCTCACTGCATTGTTATACCCTCCTTATTCACACCTTGATACCCTCTGTCCCCTCACTGCTTTGTTATACCCTCCCTACACTCACCCTGACACCCTGCTGCCCCTCACTGCCTTGTTATGTCTTCTCTGTACACTCCAACACCCTGCTGCCCCTCACTGCATTGTTATACCCTCCTTATTCACACCTTGATACCCTCTGTCCCCTCACTGCTTTGTTATACCCTCCCTACACTCACCCTGACACCCTGCTGCCCCTCACTGCCTTGTTATGTCTTCTCTGTACACCCAAACACCCTGCTGCCTCTCACTGCCTTGTTATACCCTCCCTATACACACCCTGATAACCTGCATCCCCTCACTGCTTTGTTCTACTCTTCCAATATACACCCTGATAATCTGCGTCCCCACACTGCTTTTTTTATACCCTCCCTATACACACCCTGATACCCTGCTGCCCCTCACTTCCTTGCTATGTCCTCTCTGTACACCCAAACACCCTGCTGCCCCTTACTACCTTGTAATGTTTTGTTATACACCCGGCTGCCCCTCACTGCATTGTTATGTCCTCTTTGTACACCCCAACACCCTGCTGCCCCTCACTGCTGTCCTCTCTATACACCCAAACATTATGCGGCCCCTCACTGCCTTGTTATACCCCAGCACCCTGCTGCCCCTTGCTGCCTTGTTATACCCTACCTATACAAACCCTGTCACCCTGCTGTCCCTCACTGCCTTGTTATGTCCTCTCTATACACTGAAACACCCTGCTGCCCCTCACTGCCTTGTTACACCTTAACACCCTGCTGCCCCTCGCTGCCTTGTTATGCCCTCTCTGTACACCCCAACACCCTGCTGCTCCTCACTGCCTTCTTATGTCCTCTCTATACACCCACACACCTTGCTGTCCCTCACTGCCTTGTTATGTCCTCTCTATACACCCACACACCCTGCTGCCCCTCTCTGCCTTGTTATGTCCTCTCTATACACCCAAACACCTTGCTGCTCTCATTGCCTTGTGTAACGGCACCCCCAAGCATAAAAGGGTTAAACCGCCGTTTAGTAGATCTTCCCTTTCAGAGGCACAGCATACAGTAAATTTTTCCCTCTCCCTCCCCCCAAGCATGAGTCAAAGCTCCATGGTGAGGATCAAACAGATATCAGCCAGAGCTGTGTGTTTATTGTTCTTAAATACACATTTTTACACATTAGTACCACCCACAGGGTTTTGTAAAACAACCAATAAACACATACAATACTTTCAGACACTCCCACACAAAATCATCCCCTCTGCCTGGGATACAATTACCTTACCCAATGGTAGATACAATTACCTTACCCAATGGTAGATACAATTACCTTACACAATGGTAGATACAATTACCTTACACAATGGTTGATGTAATTATCATAGGCAGAGAAATACAGTTTTCCACATACATAAAACTTACATCATTTTAACCAGTATAACTTGGGGGCAACCCTGGTGCGTTAAGCTGCCGCCGGGGAGAGGGGGTAACAAGCTCCTCTCCCATACGTACTTCCAGGCACTGGGGAATGGAGACTGGGCTCCCAATCCCCTGCATTTCACTCTGCTGATGGGGGGGCAGAACCAACTGTCTCTACCCCCTGTAACTCAGCCTGCCGCTGGGGAATGGAGTCTGGGCTCCCAATTCCCTGCATACTCCTCTGCTGCTGGGGGACAGGACCAACTGTCTCTGCCCCCTGTAACTCAGCCTGCCGCTGGAGGATGGAGTCTGGGCTCCCAATTCCCTGCAGGACCGGTGGAGAGACCTCAGACCCATCTCCACCGGCCACCTGGGGTCCTTCCCAGTAAATCTCCACAATATCTTCCCAGCTGAACGGGTCTGGATCTGGGTCTTTCACCTTGCTGTCCTGCTGAGCCTTCCCAATGGAGTGGAAGAGATCTCGGTAGTCCTGCTCCAGTTCCCACTCCAGGGCTGCTAAGTGAGCCAGGTCTTGCTCTACCTCATGGGGGTCAGCCCAGTCATGCCTAGCCTCCCTCTCATAGAAAATGTCCTGAAGTCTGGTCTGCGCAGGGCTTCCAAAGTCAGGCTCTGCAAAGGACTCCCATAACAAGCCAGGACCATCAAACTCCTCTCCCTCTGGTTTGTCATGCTCGGCTGTCCAGAGTATATACTGTGCTATATACCACCAGAGCGCCTGGTAGGCATCCTCCAGCCTTAGCTCCTGCCATACCCGGTGCTCTAGTTCCTTCACCCATTCCTCCAGGGGCTGCTCTCCCAGGAAGGGCATCTGCAGGGCCACTTGCTTCTGCAACCGCTGCTCTTCACTGGGGAGACTCTTACCCTGCTGGTATTGTACATTATCCAGGGCCTGGTACCAGATGCCTTTCCTTAATGCATCCCGGCCATCTAGGTCCTCCTCCTCATATAATACTGCTGGTTCCATTCTGTTGCTTTTCGGGTCGCTGTACTGGGACATGCGTTGCCCCCAACTTGTAAATCCACGGAATGGTGTCTCCTGTAGCTGTCCTTCTGGCTGTGGAAACGATCCCGTCGCTTGCCACCAATTGTAACGGCACCCCCAAGCATAAAAGGGTTAAACCACCGTTTAGTAGATCTTCCCTTTCAGAGGCACAGCATACAGTAAATTTTCCCTCTCCCTCCCCCCAAGCATGAGTCAAAGCTCCATGGTGAGGGTCAAACAGATATCAGCCAGAGCTGTGTGTTTATTGTTGTTAAATACACATTTTACACATTAGTACCACCCACAGGGTTTTGTAAAACAACCAATAAACACATACAATACTCTCAGACACTCCCACACAAAATCATCCCCTCTGCCTGGGATACAATTACCTTACCCAATGGTAGATACAATTACCTTACCCAATGGTAGATACAATTACCTTACCCAATGGTAGATACAATTACCTTACACAATGGTTGATGTAATTATCATAGGCAGAGAAATACAGTTTTCCCACATTATTCAAAACTTTAAAAGTATACATCACACATACATAATTTTAACCAGTATAACTTGGGGACAAACATATCCAAAATTCACTTGAATAGGTTCAGGGGTTTAAAAGTTAGGTTGAAGTCCTTTGTTACTAAATGAAGCATGGCTTTTCTGCCCAAAACCAGTTCCACAGAGTCTTCTATCAGGAGATAATTTGGGCGTTTCAACATGGAGCCATAGTCTAAAGGCAGCAGGCGGGCAACCAGGCTCCTCCAATGCACAGTGGCAAGATTGGTCTCGTCACACCTTGTTACAAAACACCCTGCTGCCCCTCACTGCCTTGTTATACCCTACCTATACACCCAAACATCCTGCTGTCCCTCACTGCCTTGTTATGTCCTCTCTATACACCCAAACACCCTGCTGTCCCTCAGTGCCTTGTTATGTCCTCTCTATACACCCAAACATCCTGCTGTCCCTCACTGCCTTGTTATGTCCTTTCTATACACCCAAACACCCTGCTGTCCCTCACTGCCTTGTTATGTCCTCTCTATACACCCAAACATCCTGCTGCCCCTCACTGCCTTGTTATGTTCTCTCTATACATCCAAACACCCTGCTGTCCCTCACTGCCTTGTTATGTCCTCTCTATACATCCAAACATCCTGCTGCCCCTCACTGCCTTGTTATGTCCTCTCTATACATCCAAACACCCTGCTGTCCCTCACTGCCTTGTTATGTTCTCTCTATACATCCAAACATCCTGCTGCCCCTCACTGCCTTGTTACACCCCAACACCCTGCTGCCCCTCACTGCCTTGCTATACACTCCCTATACTACCAAACACACTGCTGCCCTGTACTGCCTTGTTACACCCCAGCCCCCTTCTTCCCCTCCCTGCCTTGTTACACCCCAGCACCCTGCTGCCCCTCAGTGCCTTATGTCCTCCCTCTACACCCAAACACCCTGCTGCCCCTCACTGACTTGTTACACCCAAACACCCTGTTGCCCCATACTGACTTATTACACCCCAACACCCTGCGGCCCCTCACTACCTTGTTATACCCTCAATATACACCCTGACATCCTGCTGCCCCTCACTGCCTTGTTATAACCTCCCTATACACCCCAACCCCCTGCTGCCTCCACTGCCTTGTTATACCCTCCCTATACCCCCTGCTGCCCCTCACTGCCTTGTTATATCCTCAGTACAAACCTTAAAACCCGGCTGCACCTCACTGCAAGATTTAAAAAGCTAATAAAAAGCAGTGAGATAAGCAGCTGCTTGTAGGGGCTTAGAAACAGGCAAACTTAGAGGTTATAAAGTAAATCAATAAAATGTATAAGGGAGTTGTGTCCTCTGGCAGGATCCGTAATGGGTCTCCCGAAGTGCAGAAGCAGAGTGTTCGATATATGAACATAGAAGCCGCTTCACTGGCAAATGAGGGATTGCGGATCTCACACGAGGACTTTCTATGTAATTCCCTTTCATACTTCTAGTAAGTTTTATTAAATACATTTAAAGGGATATGAAACACAATTTGTTTATTTTATGATTCAAATAGAGCAGCAATTTTAAGCAGCTTTCTAATTTACTGCTATTATCAATTTTTCTTCATTCTCTTGGTATCTTTATTTGAAAAAGCAGGAATGTAAGGTTATGAGCCGGACCATTTTTGGTTCAGCACCCTGGATAGGGCTTGCTGATTGGTGGCTACATTTAGACACCAATCAGCAAGCTGTACCCAGGTGATGAACCAAAAATGGGCTGGCTCCTAAGCTTACATTCCTGCTTTTTCAAATAAAGATACAAAGAGAATGAAGAAATTGATAATAGCAGTAAATTAGAAAGTTGCTTAAAATTGCTGCTTTATCTGAATCGTGAAAGAAAAAAATTGTGTTCAGTGTCCCTTTAAGTCATGGGATGCGCTGTTTATGCTGATATACTCTGCAGGATTAATATAACAGTGTTACCTGGGGAAGGGGTAGTAAAGGTTTTATCAAACTTATTAAACAGTCAATAAAAATCAAGTAGACTGTCCCTTTAACAAAATAATCACCAGATTTAAAATAATTTTTAGCTTTTTTTGCAGATTTTATCACCAGAGACACACACTTGTGACTATGTTTATTTATGTACTTTTCAGTGGTCAGTTATGGTCAGAAATTAGCGAATCAAGCAATCACTGTGTAGAATGTTGCAGATCACAGTTCTTTTTCTGGCAATGGAAATCCACAAGTTTCAGAGATTAGTTGCAGGAGATAGGGTTTTTGTACTACACATAATTAAACATTTTATGGGTTACTCGGTTATGAGTTTAAAGGGACAGTCAAGTCAAAACTAAACTTTCATGATCCAGATAGGGCATGTCATTTTAAACAAATTTCCTATTTGCTTTTATCATCAAATTTGCTTTGTTCTTTTGGTATTCTTTGTTGAAAGCTAAACCTAGGTAGGCTCATATGCTAAGTTCTAAGCTCTTGAAGGCCGCCTCTTATCTGAAGGCATCTGACAGTTTTTCACAGCTAGACACCGTTAGTTCATGTGAGCCATATAGATAACATTGTGCACACGCCCGTGGAGTTATTTATGAGTCAGCATTGACTGGTAGAATGCAAGCCTGTCAAAAGCACTGATATAAGGGGGCAATCTGCAGAGGCTTAAACACAAGGTAATTACAGAGGTAAAAAGTGTATTAATATAAAAGTGTTGGTTATGCAAAATTGGGGAATGGGTAATAAAAGGGATTATCTATCTTTATAAACAATAACAATTCTGGTGTAGACTGTCCCTTTAATGTCCCTTTAACTAAAGAGCTCATCATGCCGGGAGACATGTACATCCGTCCCGTCTCGGCAGACAAGTGTTGCATATTCTGTCTTTGTTATCTTGTTTCTTTCTATAACAATTTCAACAGGAACAGTATAAGCCACGTCCTTTCTCAAGACTCTGATTGTCACCTTGGTCCTTGCTGGCACTATAACAGGAATGCTCACCGAGCTGGTGACGGTGCTGGTTGTACGCTCAGTTTTCCCTTTCTTAAAGCTCATTGTATTAGACAGCTTAGAACTTAACTCTGCACTTAATGGGATGATGATTTTAGACCCAAATTGAATTTTGGTTTCACTGCTGAAGTTCATTTCCAGGTCAATGCTGGAGGTGTATTCCCTACCAGACCTATGGGTGAACTTCTGAGCAAACTTGGATTTATTCACAGCAATCAGTTCATCCAGCTGACTCACTTTTGAACTTAGTTCTTCTTTTCTGTCCCACTGGATATTTGCTGTATATTTTGGCTTGCCATGCTTCAGGGGATGCAGAACTCTCACTGAATGCTGCAAACCTATATCAGTACTGTGCTTTACATAGTCACCCACCTTTGAAACTCTGTATTTGGGGTTGTCCATTATTTCATCACACATTTTCCAGGCCCCACTCAGCACCTGCCAAGAAAAGGCCCCAAATTCCAACATTCCATAATCCAGAATAGCTGCTTCTTTAACAACAAGGGACTTTCCGGTAAAGTTTGGACCTTCAAAGAGTTTTATAGCTGGGTTCTCCAGACTTGCAGAGATGAGCATCATAGATATGATGTTATTCAAATCAATACTGCTGTAACTGCCCTCCTCATACACATGATTGTCACCTTGAAAGTTAATGTCATTGTAAGCTACCCAGGGCTGGCCAATGACACGCAGAGAAGAAGCAGCACAGGCAAAGTTCTGTTTCGCCAGGTTAATCTCAGAACTGGTGAGCTCTAAGCTCAGGCCCCTGAAGCCGTTTTTTTCATACAAGATAACTTTGTTCTCACTCATCTGAGCAAAACATAAAAAACACGTTAAGGAAGTTTATCTCACACTCTGGTAGAACCATATCAGTACCAGTGAGAAATTCCCCCCTGCACATATACCCCCTTCCTTTTTAAACCAGTTTGAATACTACCTATTTGGCACTACTTGGTCTTACATAGAGATCAGCTCTAGCACAAAAGAAAGTTTGACCTCTCTTAATACAGCATGACACCCTCTTTTTCAGGTTAATAACCACCATTGTCAGGCCCCTTCTGTGACCTTGCAAATAAATCCAGCATATACGCCCCCCCCTTCCCAAATGAGCATATGCCTTCTTGTTGGTTACCGTCACACAATATGAACAGGCAGGACAGTGCTTCCCTAGCTTCCTGGCTAGCTGCACAGTATTTGCTGCAGTCCAGATGGTCTAATCCTTCTCTGATATACACTAGTGAAGCAGGCTGCATATTCCTTCTATTTATGGTCATTTTGGATATAATGGACCTGTGCACAAGCCTTTTTCCCTGCTAGACATTTCTACACATGCATTTTGCTGAATGTTGAGTATATGCAATGTAGATGTCGTTTAAACTGCTTTGTGCACAGAAAAGTGTATGCAGTGTCTATAGCAGTTTTACTCTGAGCTTCAAACCTGCTGTATAAAAGCTTTTGGCAACTGCAGGTAGGAAAGTGAGGAATCTTGTGACACAATTAATGATCTCATATTAGTTCTTTTTTTGTTTCCCAGTATAATATACCTTTTATATAAGTCACACAATTATGTCTACTGTACATACACAGAAATGTATGTATTGGGTACTTGTAAAGTGCGGCTAATCACCGGCAAGGGTCTCAAGGCGCTGCTCATTTTATCAACCTCAGAAGGATGAAAGGCTGAGTGGACCTTACTAGGAATCGAACCTGCCACCTTTGGGTTGCTACAGAGCACAGCCACAGTGCCTTAGCATGCTGAGCTATCTGTCCGGCTGTATATACATTTATGTGTGACTACAGCAAGCTCCTGTATAGTGGTGACTGCTGCCGACTACAAATCATACCCTATTGTAAGCGCTAGCATTTTAATGTTTGTTCTTTGCATGCATTTATATTACATAGCAAGTCCTAGTATGCATATTAAAATCCCTTTAGAGGAAATTAGACATCCTCTACTAGGGATATTTATTGTGCTCTCTGTTTTTGTGATACCTACACTGTTAATATGACGTACAATCGTCGTCTTGAGCTGGATATTTTCTTCTTAAATGGGGAGAGTCCACAGCTGCATTCATTACTTTTAGGAAATACAGAACCTGGCCACCAGGAGGAGGCAAAGATACCCAGCCATAGGCTTAAATACCTCCCCCACTTCCCTCATCCCCCAATCATTCTTTGCCTTTCGTCACAGGAGGTTGGCAGAGAAGTGTCGGAAGATGCAAATTAGTCTCTTATGGAGGGTAGTACTCTTCGAGATGAGACTGGAGTTTTAAGTAGTCCTGTCAGCCTCTCAGTGAGAGCATGGATGAAAGTTACAGTCCGGAGATACAGGGAGAGTCTTTCTGCGAAACCATCCAGACTCATATTAACAGCTCCATAAGCAATCAGAGTTGACAAGTTTAGCTGCCTGCTCTTCACTCAAGTCCATGTCAGAAGCACTGCTACTATCTGTCAAACTTGAAGGACCATGTTACTGTTCTACGGTATAGATTCCGGTAAGATTGTTTCATTTTACTTTCACTGTGGATGTATTGTAAATTATAGAAGACAGGGCCTCAGTGGGACTCCTTTATCTTTATGGAATCAAGGGTTAATATCTCCTTAGGGGGGTTAAGGAGCAGTGGGGGACTTTAATCATGTTTGTTATGTGATTCTGTCTGCTTATGTGTAGAAATGTTGAGCACTTGGCTTTCACGGAACGTACATTTTTTTGGTGCTACGCAGTTATTTTGGACTGGCGCTCTTCTTTGGCCTGCATGTTAAGCTAGGCAGTTCTTGTGGACTTGTGCGCTTTTATTGGCCTACTTGTTGCACCTCGTAACCGAGCGTTGTCACGTTTTTTATTCTCCATTTCTGTTTTGTGACCGAGTGGCGGTGGAGAGGACCTGTTTCTTTGCTTGTCTGGGTCATGGGAGGTGGTGAGTGCCCCAGCCATTGGGGGTGAGGTGCCAGTTATTCTTTTTTTGTCCAATTTGTCTGGTCAAGTTATGGAGGATTCTGAATTTTCTGAGGAGGATTTTTCTGACTCAGATCCCGTTCCATGCTTAGATTGCATGAAGGCCCGGGTTATCCGGCCTACTTATGTATGTTCCCTTTGCCGCAATAGAGTGCTCTTTTCTCCATCCGTGGAGAGATTGGAGTCTGCTGAGCCATCCGCCTCTGAGGATTCTGTGTCCCGTGAGGCGCGATCCCTGGATTTTTCTGTTCCTACGCAAGCAGTTGTCCCAAATTCCATTACCCCATCTCCGGAAGGAGGATTCTTCCCACCTGAGGTTGCTGCTCGGTTGCACATGGCCATATTAGTGGCGTTGGTGCATTTACAGCTTCTTGAGAGCACCCAGTGGAGGGCTTATCCGTGTCCTCCTTTGCTGACGGGCTTTTCCGCTGGGGGTGGGGTTCCCTTCTGAGGCTGGCAGGATTGGGGCCTTTAGATGCCCCGCCGGAGATGAATTTTGCCTTTTGAGTCAGTCTGACATGCCTGCACGTATTGCTACGGAAGGTATTAGACTGAGGCTTGGGAAGATTTTAGTCTTCTTTTGCCTCCGGATCCTCAGTCTTCTGATTCGGAGGGCGAACAGTGCTAGGTGAGGGGAGGGTTGCGAATCCTACCCCTGTTTGTCTTTATCTGTGTATCTAATCCCAGCTCTGAGCTCTTGAGGAATCAGGTCTCTGACACGCTAGTCCTGTTAATGTTTCCTTCCTTTTTGGCGTTCACCTGTGGGTGCTGCCTCCTTTATTTTAATCCAGTTGGATGCGTTTCTTTTCATTTGGAGCTCGAGACTGTTATAATCTTCCTTTTCACTGAATTCTTTCTGGGATTTTGATACTAGCGATTTTATGGTTGCGTTGGTTGTTGCTTCCGGCGGAAGTCACAAAAAATAAAATAAAAGAAGGTTAAGACCATGTATAAGCCTCAGGCTTCTTTGTTTGTTTGTTTGTTTAGCCTAGCCCTTCTAGTGTTAGCACTTTCAGTTTGTTCCGGAACAGTTTGTTGTATCCTACTAAACAGGCTGGTCCTGGGGGTACTTATTCTCTCTGTTCTTTTGACTTGCTATTAGACATGTTGTATCCTACTAAACAGGCTGGTCCTGGGGGTACTTATTCTCTCTGTTCTTTTGACTTTCTATTAGACATGTTGTATCCTACTAAACAGGCTGGTCCTGGGGGTTCTTATTCTCTCTGTTCTTTTGACTTTCTATTAGACATGTTGTATCCTACTAAACAGGCTGGTCCTGGGGGTACTTATTCTCTCTGTTCTTTTGACTTTCTATTAGACATGTTGTATCCTACTAAACAGGCTGGTCCTGGGGGTACTTATTCTCTCTGTTCTTTTGACTTGCTATTAGACATGTTGTATCCTACTAAACAGGCTGGTCCTGGGGGTTCTTATTCTCTCTGTTCTTTTGACTTGCTATTAGACATGTTGTATCCTACTAAACAGGCTGGTCCTGGGGGTACTTATTCTCTCTGTTCTTTTGACTTGCTATTAGACATGTTGTATCCTACTAAACAGGCTGGTCCTGGGGGTACTTATTCTCTCTGTTCTTTTGACTTTCTATTAGACATGTTGTATCCTACTAAACAGGCTGGTCCTGGGGGTTCTTATTCTCTCTGTTCTTTTGACTTTCTATTAGACATGTTGTATCCTACTAAACAGGCTGGTCCTGGGGGTACTTATTCTCTCTGTTCTTTTGACTTGCTATTAGACATGTTGTATCCTACTAAACAGGCTGGTCCTGGGGGTACTTATTCTCTCTGTTCTTTTGACTTTCTATTAGACATGTTGTATCCTACTAAACAGGCTGGTCCTGGGGGTACTTATTCTCTCTGTTCTTTTGACTTGCTATTAGACATGTTGTATCCTACTAAACAGGCTGGTCCTGGGGGTACTTATTCTCTCTGTTCTTTTGACTTTCTATTAGACATGTTGTATCCTACTAAACAGGCTGGTCCTGGGGGTACTTATTCTCTCTGTTCTTTTGACTTTCTATTAGACATGTTGTATCCTACTAAACAGGCTGGTCCTGGGGGTACTTATTCTCTCTGTTCTTTTGACTTTCTATTAGACATGTTGTATCCTACTAAACAGGCTGGTCCTGGGGGTACTTATTCTCTCTGTTCTTTTGACTTGCTATTAGACATGTTGTATCCTACTAAACAGGCTGGTCCTGGGGGTACTTATTCTCTCTGTTCTTTTGACTTGCTATTAGACATGTTGTATCCTACTAAACAGGCTGGTCCTGGGG